>NC_092240.1:32761736-33061736 GCF_036320965.1 Panulirus ornatus
CGTATTTGAGAGGGTAGAGAGGGGTGCTGCTACGTCTGTTGAGAGGGTATAGAAGGATGCTGCTATGTCTGTGAGAGGGTAGAGAGGGGTGCTGCTACGTGTGTGTGAGGGTATAGAGGGGTGCTGCTACGTGTGTGTGAGGGTAGAGAGGGGTGCTGCTACGTGTGTGTGAGGGTATAGAGGGGTGCTGCTACGTGTGTGTGAGGGTAGAGAGGGGTGCTGCTACGTGTGTGTGAGGGTAGAGAGAAATGTATGTTTATAAAGGGGTAGAGATGGGCGGTGGTTCCCTGTGAATTATTCAAGAGGTTTAGAAATCTCAAGCTGAGATGAGGGAGTGGTGGTACTCACCGCTTCCCGAGGCTGAGACGTAGCACCGTTGTGGATGGGGCAGGCGAGAGAGAGAGACGGAGAGAGAGAGAGAGAGAGAGAGAGAGAGAGAGAGAGAGAGAGAGAGAGAGAGAGAGAGAGAGAGAGAGCGTCGTTGCCACCACCAGCACATCCTCCACACCACCCTGTCACCCACACCAGGGCACCTGCTCGGCCATTACACCTGCGCAACATACGTACAAAAACTCCATCCGGACGTAAGAACTACTCTGAGTCGGTATAGCTATTGGCTTGTCTTTTATATGAATATTATATCTCCGGTGTACCTTGGAGCTCGAGTCTCGACAGAAAGAAACGGAAGAGAATGATATTATATCACGAGGCGGTGGCTGGAAGCCATCTGAGATGTGAGACTCATCAGTCACAAGTGATCATATCCCCTGCAGCATCTCCTCCTCCTCCTCCTCCTCCTTCTGCATCCTGCCTTTCATCAACGACACACGCTGTCGCCGCCGACCTCGAGAAGGACCATTGTCGTCCAGCTGAGCAAGGCAAGCTCGCTGTCTGAGTGGCGACCGCAGCAGGATTCTACCCGCATATATCGTGCGGGACGATACCGTAGGAAGAGGGAGGGAGGACTCGTGAGGGAGGATAGTGTAGGGTGTGGGAGGGAGGACTCGTGCGGGAGGATAGTGTAGGGTGAGGGAGGGAGGAATCGTGAGGGAGGATAGTGTTGGGTGAGGGAGGGAGGATAGTGTAGGATGTGGGAGGAAGGAATTGTTAGGGAGTATAGTGTAGGGTGTGGGAGGGAGGATAGTGTAGGGTGAGGGAGGGACGATAGTGTAGGATGTGGTAGGGAGGAATTGTGAGAGAGGATAGTGTAGGGTGTGGGAGGGAGGAATCGTGAGGGAGGATAGTGTAGGGTGAGGGAGGGAGGATAGTGTAGGATGTGGGAGGGAGGAATTGTGAGGGAGGATAGTGTAGGAAGAGGGAGGGAGGAATCGTGAGGGAGGATAGTGTAGGGTGTGGGAGGGAAGAAACTCGTGTAGAGCCACGCAGGAACACCATCCTGTATGATCAAGACAAAGAATTGTAGGTGTGGTATAACACTTTATGAACAGTGAGTATGGCTGAACACTTCACGAACATGAGTATGGCTGAATACTTCACGAACATGAGTATGGCTGAACACTTCATGAACATGAGTATGATAGAACACTTCACGAACATGATTATTGCAGAACACTTCAAGAACATGAGTATGGTAGAACACTTCCTGAACAGTGATTGTAACAAGACACTTCTTGAACAGTGAGTGTAGCACAATCCTTCGTGAACAGAGAGCGTGGCAGAACGCTTTATGAACAAATGTGTGTTCCATAACACTTCATGAACAGTGAGTGTCTAATAACGCTTCAAGAACATTGAGTGTGGCAGAGTACTTCACTAACAGCGAGTGTTGCAGAGCACTTCATGAACAGGGAGTGTAGCAGAACACTTCGTGAACAGTGAGTGTAGCAGAACACTTGAACAGTGAGTGTAGCAGAACAATTCGTGAAAAGTGAGTGTGGCAAAACACTTCCTCAACAGAACAGTCAGTGTGCCAGAACATCTCATGAACAGTGATTGTATCAGTACACGGCACCAGCAGTGAGTGTGGAATAACACTACTCACCAACAGTGAGTGTAGCAGAACACTTCATGAACAGTGATAGTGTCAGTACACTTTACCGAACACTGACTGTGGCAGAACACTTCAGGAACAGTGAGTGTCTAAGAGCACTTCATAAACACTGAGTTTGGCAAAGTACTTCACCAGCAGTGAGTGTGGCAGAGCATTTCATAAACTGAGTTTGGCAAAGTACTTCACCGGCAGTGAGTGTGGCAGAGCACTTCATAAACAGTAAGTGTGGCGGAGCACTTCATAAACAGTAAGTGTGGCAGAGCACTTCATAAACCGTAAGTGTGGCAAACACTTCATGGACAGTGAGTGTGGCAGAAGTAATGAGGTCCAGAGGTTTGCGAAGCCCCATTACATTACATAATGGTCAAGTCATTCAATGTTGATGAAGTTACTATAAAGCTCGGTAAGCAAGAGATCAGGAGGCCTATGTCAGTGATAGAGAGGCTCAACCTGTCATTCGTCCTAGTGTGTATGTGTGTAGGTCACCACGTGGCTCAACCTGTTATTTGTCCTAGTGTGTATGTGTGTAGGTCACCACGTATCCTACACCGAGCTATGTGTCCTCCAGGTAAACTGAGAAATGAGAAGGATTGTCTCAAACCCAGGGAGGAGGTTCTGTATATCTGTTATGATTGTTGGGTGTAGGTCGTTCTGGTAGTTTCAGTTGTCATAGTTTGCACTGAGAATCTTGAGCAACTTTTCACTAGCAATTTTACTTGATGACGACCACAGGCGATGTAGTGAGTCGTTGTTCGTGCTGGTGGTATAGTCTTGATGCTCCTGACGGAGGGCTGCATGATGCTAATAATCAGCAGGACTTGAGCTGAGGTGCATCAGTGAGGATGTGAACTGGTTCATGTATTTTAGATCATTCCCGGGCAAGGGTGTGGCGAGTCGCCACGCACCCTTCACCTGCCGTACCCAGCCTACATTTTAAGATTTCTGGGTTCAGAAAATATATATTTCTTGCGGAGCAGCGAGCCTCGGGGGAGAGCGACTCTGTGTGCATGTGTAATGATGCCTCTCACCCGCCACACACCACTTTAACCACTTTCAAACTAAATACCAGAAAATCACATGAGACTCACCAAGCCGTTACACCCTCCCCCCTGACCTCACCACCACCAGCAGGAGCAGCCTGACCCTCTTGTGGTGGGTCAGAACGTGAGAGGGAGCTTGGAGGAGCGGGAGGTGAAGGTACACACGGTATATGTGTTAGAAAGAGGGAGGAAGGTAATATTGCCGAGGTTTCCTAAATTTCTTGGGCAGTTTCACTTTCCCCAGCGATATATTCCTTTCTATTCTCTGAACAATAGTTATGATGGCTCCTGGTGTGTGTGTGTGTGTGTGTGTGTGTGTGTGTGTGTGTGTGTTATGGCAAGGTGGCGGGTGTGATTAGCTGGTGCTGAGACTTGGTATATGTGGTACAACACAGTGACCCTGCCGATGAATGGTGATTCTGGTGACGACATTGGTGACGTACAGATCCCATGTTAAACTTGTGCTGCCTGGTGACCGTAAGTGACGATGGGTAGCTGCTGACGCTACCCCAGGAGCTGTTGTTAATTATCATGGTCAAATGCTTCTCCCTGTGAAACACTGCCGCTTTTAGGCGTGAAGGAAAAAAAATTTTAAACACATTTAGACGGAAAGATTTAACAAATTTATATGACCATTTCCGCAACACCCGGACGATAAAACCCAACACACGTATATATTTATTTGTGTGTGTGTGTGTGTGTGTGTGTGTGTGTGGGTATTACCCTTAAAACCAGGACGCTTTTTAAACGTGAGATGTGAACGCACAAGAAAAATCGAGGGGACGCGACCGTGAATTCCAGGCAGCTCAAACACTGTGGGGACCAGTTCAGTGAGGTGAGGGCTTCACCTTCCTCCTTCTCTGTGTTCTTATCGATGATTCTGAAAATAAGATTCCAGTAGGGTCTTCATGTGTTGGTGGCGCACTTGAAGTCGTCATAATGCCAGCATTTCCTTCAAGGTAGCAGGTTGATGTTAGTGAGAGATCAAGATCATAATCAGTTCATAATGGATCAAAGGCCGATGATTGACCTAGTCGGTTGGGGACATTTAGAGCTTCACTTTTTCGTGTTAGAGGCTTCAGTCACGGACAGATGCTGTGAGCGAGGTCAGGCTTTGAATGCATCATAGACATAGGCAAAAGAAGGAAGAGGAGAGGAAGAACAGAATAGCCGAAGAGTTTACAAACAGGTGAGAATTGTGCCTTTAAGAAAGCAGCAGACCGTAGTTGTTTGGAGGGACGTGAGAAGGTGAAATGGGTTGATGGTCTTAGAAGGCAAAAACGTTAACTTTGTAAGTTAAGGGAGATCAAACCTGTAACTGTGAGGTGATTATATATGGTCAAACCTTTGATTTCGCGTGCTGTTTGTATATAGATGTTGGACCCTTCACTTTATGAAGTGATGTTTAAAAGTTACACCCTTAACCTTATGAGTTGATACTCAGAGATCGGACATTTACCTTTGTGAATTGATACATACACATAGGTCAGTCCTTCACCAAAATGAGTCAGCAACATTTTGGAGTCAGTTTATCATAGTAGCTCAGAAGCCCCTCGATAGCGTGTGGCATCACAGATGTAACTATGTTCGAGACAAGACGCCAAGAATAAGTCCACATAACAAAACTTTAGTGTAAAGGTCATCCCACCTCATCCTGTCTTCCGTCTTAATAAAGATATAATGTGTCTGAGTTCAAGGAAAAGATATATATATATATATATATATATATATATATATATATATATATATATATATATATATATATATATATATGCAGTCTGTTGTGGATGAGAGAGCTTGGGAAGTGTCAGTTGTTGTTCGCTGATGATACAGCGCTGGTGGCTGATTCGGTTGAGAAACTGCAGAAGCTGGTGGCTGAGTTTGGTAAAGTGTGTGAAAGAAGAAAGCTGAGAGTAAATGTGAATAAGAGCAAGGTTATTAGGTACAGTAGGGTTGAGGGAAAAGTCAATTGGGAGGTGAGTTTGAATGGAGAAAAACTGGAGGAAGTGAAGTGTTTTAGATATCTGGGAGTGGATTTGGCAGCAGATGGAGCCATGGAAGCGGAAGTGAGTCACAAGGTGGGGGAGGGGGCGAAAGTTCTGGGAGCGTTGAAAATGTGTGGAAGGTGAGAATATTATCTCGAAAAGCAAAAATGGGTATGTTTGAAGGAATAGTGGTTCCAACAATGTTATATGGTTGCGAGGCGTGGGCTATAGATAGAGTTGTGCGCAGGAGGGTGGATGTGTTGGAAATGAGATGTATGAGGACAATGTGTGGTGTGAGGTGGTTTGATCGAGTAAGTAATGATGTGTGGTAATTAAAAGTGTGGTTGAGAGAGCAGAAGAGGGTGTTTTGAAATGGCTTGGTCATATGGAGAGAATGAGTGAGGAAAGATTGACCAAGAGGATATATGTGTCAGAGGTGGAGGGAATGAGGAGAAGTGGGAGACCAAATTGGAGATGGAAGGATGGAGTGAAAAAGATTTTGAGTGATTGGGGCCTGAACATGTAGGAGGGTGAAATGCGTGCAAAGAATAGAGTGAATTGGAGCGATGTGGTATACCGGGGTCGACGTGCTGTCAGTGGATTGAATCAGGGCATGTGAAGCGTCTGGGGTAAACCATGGAAAGATTTGTAGGGCCTGGATGTGGAAAGGGAGCTGTGGTTTCGGTGCATTATACATGACAGCTAGAGACTGAGTGTGAAGGAATGTGGCCTTTGTTGTCTTTTCCTAGCGCTACCTCGTGCGCATGCGGGGGGAGTGGAGTTGTCATTTCATGCGTGGCTGGGTGGCGACGGGAATGAATAGAAGCAGCAAGTATGAATTATGTACATGTGTATATATGTATATGTCTGTGTATGTTTATATATGTATACGTTGAAATGTATAGGTATGTATACGTGCGTGTAAGGACGTGTATGTATATACATGAGTATGTGGGTTGGTTAGGCCAAGGAAACAGGCGAAGTGGGAGAAATTTTGTTTAAAGTATATATGACTGAAATAATAGACCATATGATATGATCTATGTACAGTTCTTATTCACCCCTTACGTTTCATGGTGGTAGCATGTACGAGTATAGTGTTGGGATATCGCACTCCAGAAAAGAAGAAGACAGAGAATGTTGTAGAACAAGTAGAGACCTGTGGGATTGTAAGTCCGCAGTGACTTGAATACTGTGGTGCTGGTACCAATTTGGGAACGTTTATCGTCTCAGAGCAGCAGTGATATTGTCCTCCACAACAGAAAAGAGAAGAGAGAACGAGAGAGAGAGAGAGAGAGAGAGAGAGAGAGAGAGAGAGAGAGAGAGAGAGAGAGAGAGAGAGGACCGTGTGGTACACCTTGAAGTACCATTCAGTCGGGTGAGTTTCTCAAAAGGAGCAGAAGAACCTTTTGAGCAGGAAAACAACAGATGAGAGCCTGTACACCGTGGCGTTAACTGTCCTCGATACAGCGTGGCGCTGCTCACCCAGACAAATGGACCTAGTTATTATAATGGTCACTATTGAAGACAAAAATGAGAAGGGAAGGATGGAGGTCTAAGAGTTTCTATTTCGCGCCTCTTTTACTATCTCCTGGGGAATATTTATGCTCTTATTAAGACATTTATTGCCGATCATATTCATGATATTACAGGATTATTCTGTACTTTTGAGATCGCGTTCGTTGATGAGGTAGCAAGGAGCAAAGGAAGACCTTCATTGTAGGTACTGACACTAAAGGTGATACCTCAGTCCTTACCTTTGACGGAAGATAAGAACAATTTAGAGTTACTCATAACACAGATAGCATTAAACTCACTAGCGTAGCACAGGAGGAAGTGAAGCCTCATCAGATATGATAACTCATACAGAAACTTTATGTTACCAATGAAAGATTAAACACAGGAGGATGCTAAAGTGCAAGACGCGGCTGAAGACGGTCACAGAAGATGGATGCATCAAAGGCGCGAGAGGGACATTTGTGTATATCCGAAATGATGTTCAAATGATTGACACCAGAGGATGCTGAAGAAACCGTCAGGAAACTGTCAACATGTTGGATAACACAGATAAAGTGGACATATTGAATTAAGCCTGAGAAAGCATCCTCCCTCATGAAGACATTCAGTTGGAAACGACACCAGGAATAATGGCGGAGTATAGATTTTCCGGTGAGCTCTTCTTTAAAAAAAGAAAAAAAAACCGTGGCAGCAGGACTTGATCCGAAGCTGTGTCTTGCGGCAGTTTCATGCAGCAGTGTGTGTGTGTGTGCCGGTCGGGGGGGACATAAACCCCCCCCCCCCTCACAATACCGGAGGTAAAGAGGATAATCAGAAGGGAAACGAGATGTCTTCCCATATCCTCGAGGATGGAGGAGGTAATAACTGTGGCGCCCTTACCAGGAACGTCTGGTGGCGGGGGGATGGCAATGGGATGGTAGGAGAGAGGAAAGATATCTTTACTATGGAAGGCCTGTGAGTGCAGTGCTCTATCTTCACGCTAGGTTATCAGGTTGACTTTAGTGTCTTCACGGTCGTCTCGCTACGTCTCGCTAGCAACGATGAACAGTACCCGAGAGTGTGTGTGTGTGTGTCTCCGTGTCTCCCTAAGCTAGGTCAGATTTGGTTACAAATCTAGCCTACCAGCACAGCGTAGCATAGCCGAGCTTAGCATAGCTGACCTGAACTAACGTTAAGGTGTTGGGGAATCCTCGGATGTTCCCTCCCACGTCTCGATCATCGCAATAACCTTCAGAGGACGTAAGCCTTCAGGTGGCCATGTGTTGTGCTTAACTCCAACAGGAAGTTGTGTGGTTGGTGTGGCATGAGACGGTGTTGCTGGGGTCGTGTGAAGCCTCCTCGTAAGCGGGCAACGGCTGTTCTTGGATGACTTCTCCCACCTCCTCACCCACCCCCAAACGGGGTCTTTGACAGACCAGAATGGGCCTCCTTGAACTTTGTTTCCACACGAAAGAATCCAAGTCAATTTCGAACAAAGAAAAGTATATCTTAGTCTCCTTGCATTTCTGTTAATTCTCTGTCCATAACTAGCGTTTAGAGGAATTAACAAAGCCAAAGTATTAGAAATGTTTAAGCGAGCCAGACTGTGTGGGATTCGACGACCGCCGTGGACGGCAGAACACAGGCGGGTGTGGTAGAGCTATGTTATGGAGGCTAAAGTAAAGCTGTTCTCGTAGCGAGTGATGTGAAGCCATTGACAAATGGGTGTTAAGTAGATTTTGCTGTTGCTGAGGGAGTTAACTGTCCTGAGGACTACGGAACAACCACGATGGTACGACCCTTAAGTGTTATAAAGTTTGACCTGACCCTTAAGGGATAAGGTCAAAGGCCAGGTCAGGACTCTGACCCTCGTGTTCCTGGGGTGCAACAAAGCAAGTGTCTTAAGTTAGTGGCCGCAAGAGGCCAGCATCAGGGGAAGGGGCGGCAGAAGTTCGGTGACACTCGGAGGAGACGAAGACAAAACCCTGGTCTCTGTGTCGTGTTTTCTGATGTAAAGTTATGGCAAAACGACAAATGGGACCCAATAATCCGTGGCGAATGTTATTTTTTGTGTGTTGTGTGTGTGTGTGTGTGTGTGTGTGTTTTCCTTCGGTGGTAAACAAGTTGGAACGAGTTCTGGTCGTGTTATGAGTTGGCATTCATCACTGGTCCTCCCGCGCTCCCCCCTGACCTGTCCCAACCCTCAGGGGAAGTTGTTTATCATTCTCTCTCTCTCTCTCTCTCTCTCTCTCTCTCTCTCTCTCTCTCTCTCTCTCTCTCTCTCTCTCTCTCTCTCTCTCTCTCTCTCTCTCTCTCTCTCTCTCCTTCGACAAGCCAGCCCGTTCATTCTTGGGAACATCTAAGCCACTCGTAACGCAAGTTATTTTTTTTTTTCATATTCAAAGGATTAACAACGACATACTTGACCTCGCCACGTTAGAACATTTTAAAGACCCGACACGTTTGATGTATCCTGATGTGATCTTGCTTGGATTAGGTTAGGTTAAGTTAGGTTAGGTTAGGTTTGGTTAGGTTAGGTTTGGTTAGGTTTGGTTAGGTTAGGTTTGGTTAGGTTAGGTTAGGTTTGGTTTGGTTAGGTTAGGTTTGGTTTAGTGTGGGGCTCAGGTTGCAGAGGTTGATGGCGTCCACTTTCATCCTAGGAAAGAAATGTGTCGTCGCTCATGAAGGTCGTCGTCAACATCAGCTGATGTTACAAAACTGAGACTGATTATGAACCTGATTTACCGTCTTGCTCGTGTATTTACCTTTCCCTCATTATCGCCTGACCGCTCCCATCCTTCATTCCTCGTCCCATCACCTCACTCATGGTCTGCCCTTCATTCCTCGTCCCATCACCTCACTCATGGTCTGTTCTTCATTCCTCGTCCCATCACCTCACTCATGGTCTGTCCTTCATTCCTCGTCCCATCACCTCACTCATGGTCTGTCCTTCATTCCTCGTCCCATCACCTCACTCATGGTCTGTCCTTCATTCCTCGTCCCATCACCTCACTCATGGTCTGTCCTTCATTCCTCGTCCCATCACCTCACTCATGGTCTGTTCTTCATTCCTCGTCCCATCACCTCACTCATGGTCTGCCCTTCATTCCTCGTCCCATCACCTCACTCATGGTCTGTTCTTCATTCCTCGTCCCATCACCTCACTCATGGTCTGTCCTTCATTCCTCGTCCCATCACCTCACTCATGGTCTGTTCTTCATTCCTCGTCCCATCACCTCACTCATGGTCTGTCCTTCATTCCTCGTCCCATCACCTCACTCATGGTCTGTCCTTCATTCCTCGTCCCATCACCTCACTCATGGTCTGCTCTTTGTCCTGTATTCATGGTGGCTCGGCAGCCAGTAATTGTTCTGAGGGCGTTATTTTGTGTGGCTTGCAGTGGATGAGGCTTTCAAGGAGAGAGGATAATTTGAAGTTAATTGAATTGTTCAATTGTTAATGTATCAGTGCAAACTGTATGACATGAAATGTGTAGCAACTCTCATTATTCTCAAATGGATTAAATTTTAAAGTTTTTGAAATTTAGCCTAAGATTTTTAAGGTTAGGTTAGAATAAAACTTCACACGAGTTGAAGTGAGTAAATAATTCATAACGTTTCTCCTCTGCGTCTATGCAAGCACTGTGAGGAGCTAATTTAAAGGTAATTGTTAACGGGAAGGCGAGGGAACTGTGAAATACGAATATGACAGATTTTAAGTAAAGAAAAGCATGGTTTATAAAAGAGGACATCTGGCTACAGCCAGTTTTGTATTTGATATGAGGCATTGCGGTCGATCTCAGTACATCCCTAAGTCAAGCGCTTATATCAACATTTTTTTCTTAGCTTTGGAACATAGTTAAGGGTAATACACATAGGCCTGAGGGAAGAATTTTTTAGAGTAGCTTAAACCTTCACTTGTGCGTTGCAACATTTGTAGACAGGAAGGCTGTAGGAGATGTTGAATTTTCACTGCTTTTGTAATAGCTTGTATTGCATGGTTAATGGCATTGTTTCTTGTGAGTCTGTCCCATTTTTGCCTGTAGGTAATGTTTATTGTTAATTTTGTTAGTCTGCTATCCGGAATAATCATTGTAATGTGTGAAAACTGTTTCAGAACATTGATAAGACATAGTTGGTGTTAGCGTGTATGTGTGTGTGTGTGTGTGTGTGTGTGTGTGTGTGTGTGTGTGTGTGTGTGTTAAAGTTTACATAAGTAACAAGCCGATGTAACGTATTTTCAAACGGTGTTACAGTTGTAGCCAAGCCAGCCTAGGACAACTTACTTTAGATCCAACCTAACCTAGAATATAAGATATATAGCGAGTCCATATATTCTTGTCCCTTCTGTATAACAAGTGATGCGGGAACACCATGCTAAATATCTCGTGCATAAGAATGTGCCCATCACCATAATAATTTGAGTTAATAATACGATAATTTTCGCGTAAGAACGTGCAGGGCTGTTTAATAATTACTGCCTAGACGAGGATTATTGTCCTGAGTTATGTTAAAAATGTTTGATTGCAGTCTTTGTCGTGTTTCTTCTTCCCGCTGGAGAGTTCATTTATCAACATTAATAGTGTAGGGGAAGAAACATACAAATGATATAGGCATGTGTCAGTCGTCCATTACAAAGTAATGGATGTGAAAATGAAAACCAAAAGACTAAAATTAGTGTTCTCAGTGTTATTTAAGCATCATACAGATAAATATATTATAGTGACTCGTAGAATATAACTTTTCTACAACGAGATGTTATCAGTTCATAGGATGGTCACCTTCAGAACATCTGTGAAGTTCAACGGCAGGTAAAATACCTTGCAATATAACTCGTGTCTGCCACAGTAACACATTCACTCCAATCTTTCTTCCACGATCTTTTACTTTATTAGATAGCAATTTCTACCTAGATCTTTGTATTTGTTATATGGATTGGCGTTATTTTCTTCTAGTGTTATGCATCATACAACTTTAGTTAGTGTGTTTCGACTTTCTTGTTTTGATTTGTCTTTCATTTGTATACGTGTCTCCAACTCTGTGTGCGAGCTGCTTCTGGAAGGTATTAAGAATATATGGTGTGGGAGGTAAGTTGTTAGAAGCAGTGAAAAGTTTTCATAGAGGATGTAAGGCATGTGTACGTGTAGGAAGAAAGGAAAGTGATTGGTTCTCAGTGAATGTTGGTTTGCGGCAGGGGGTGTTTGATGTCTCCATGGTTGTTTAATTTGTTTATGGATGGGGTTGTTAGGGAGGTGAATGCAAGAGTTTTGGAAAGAGGGGCGAATATGAAGTCTGTTGTGGATGAGAGAGCTTGGGAAGTGAGTCAGTTGTTATTCGCTGATGATACAGCGCTGGTGGCTGATTCGTGTGAAAAACTGCAGAAGCTGGTGACTGAGTTTGATGAAGTGTGCTAAAGAAGAAAGCTGAGAGTGAATGTGAATAAGGTTATTAGGTACAGTAGGGTTGAGGGACAAGTCAGTTGGGAGGGAAGTTTAAATGGAGAAAAACTGGAGGAAGTGAAGTGTTTTAGATATCTGGGAGTGGATTAGGCAGCGGATGGAACCATGGAAGCGGAATTGAATCATAGGGTGGGGGAGGGGGCGAAAGTACTGGGAGCGTTGGAGAATGTGTGGAAGTCGAGAACATTATCTGGGAAAGCAAAAATGGGTATGTTTGAAGGAATAGTGGTTCCAACAATGTTATATGGTTGCGAGGCGTGGGCGATGGATAGAGTTGTGCGCAGGAGGGTGGATGTGCTGGAAATGAGATGTTTGAGGACAATATGTGGTGTGAGGTGGTTTGATCGAGTAAGTAGTAATAGATTAAGAGAGATGTGTGGTAATAAAAAAGAGTGTGGTTGAGAGAGCAGAAGAGGGTGTTTTGAAATGGTTTGGTCACATGGAAAGGATGAATGAGGAGAGATTGACAAAGAGGATATATGTGTCGGAGGTGGAGGGAACGAGGAGAAGTGGGAGACCAAATTGGAGGTGGAAAGATGGAGTGAAAATGATTTTGAGTGATCGGGGCTTGAACATGCAGGAGGGTGAAAGGAGGGCAAGGAATAGAATGAATTGGAACGATGTGGTATACCGGGGTCGACGTGCTGTCAATGGATTGAACCAGGGCGTGTGAAGCGTCTGGGGTAAACCATGGAAAGTTCTGTGGGGCCTGGATGTGGAAAGGGAGCTGTGGTTTCGGTGCATTATACATGACAGCTAGAGACTGATTGTGAACAAATGTGGCCTTTGTTGTCTTTTCCTAGCGCTACCTCGCGCATATGCGGGGAGGTAGGGGATGTTACTTCATGTGTGGCGGGGTGGCGATGGGAATGAATAAAGGCAGACAGTATGAATTATGTACATGTGTATATATGTATATATCTGTGTGTGTATATGTATATATACATATTTTTTTTTTTTCTTTCAAACTATTCGCCATTTCCCACATTAGCGAGGTAGCGTTAAGAACAGAGGACTGAGCCTTTGAGGGAATATCCTCACCTGGCCCCCTTCTCTGTTCCTTCTTTTATAAAAATTAAAAAAAATAGAGAGGGGAGGATTTCTAGCCCCCCGCTCCCTCCCCTTTTAGTCGCCTTCTACGACACGCAGGGAATACGTGGGAAGTATTCTTTCTCCCCTATCCCCAGGGATAATATATATATATATATATATATATATATATATTATATATATATATATATATATACGTTGAGATGTATATTTGCTTGTGTGGACGTGTAGGTATATACATCTTTATGTGGGTTGGTTGGGCCATTCTTTCGTCTGTTTTCGTGCGCTACCTCGCTAACGCGGGAGACAGAGACAAAGTAAAATATATATTTATATATATATATATATATATATATATATATATATATATATATATATATATATATATATATATATATATGAATATATATTCATATAACTCCTCGTTGTACAGTCAGGTTCGGTAAAAACGCTCTCAGCTGGCTATGTGTTCTGTTCGGAAACAACCGATAGACCCCGTTGCTCACCATAGTGAGACGAAGGGTATTCGAGTACTTAATATATATATATATATATATATATATATATATATATATATATATATATATATATATATATATATATATATATTATTTATTATATTTATTTTGCTTTGTCGCTGTCTCCCGCGTTTGCGAGGTAGCGCAAGGAAACAGACGAAAGAAATGGCCCAACCCACCCCCATACACATGTACATACATACACGCCCACACACGCAAATATACATACCTATACATCTCAATGTACACATATATATACACACACAGACCCATACATATATACCCATGTACAGAATTCACACTGTCTGCCTTTATTCATTCCCATCGCCACCTCGCCACACATGGAATACCATCCCCCTCCCCCCCTCATGTGTGCAAGGTAGCGCTAGGAAAAGACAACAAAGGCCCCATTCGTTCACACTCAGTCCCCAGCTGTCATGCAATAATGCCCGAAACCACAGCTCCCCCTCCACATCCAGGCCCCACTCAACCTTCCACAGCTCACCCCAGACGCTTCACATGCCCTGATTCAATCCACTGACAGCACGTCAACCCCGGTATACCACATCGATCCAGTTCACTCTATTCCTTGCCCTCCTTTCACCCTCCTGCATGTTCAGGCCCCGATCACACAAAATCTTTTTCACTCCATCTTTCCACCTCCAATTTGGTCTCCCACTTCTCCTCGTTCCCTCCACCTCCGACACATATATCCTCTTGGTCAATCTTTCCTCACTCATTCTCTCCATGTGCCCAAACCATTTCAAAACACCCTCTTCTGCTCTCTCAACCACGCTCTTTTTATTTCCTCACATCTCTCTTACCCTTACGTTACTTACTCGATCAAACCACCTCACACCACACATTGTCCTCAAACATCTCATTTCCAGCACATCCATCCTCCTGCACGCAACCCTATCCATAGCCCACGCCTCGCAACCATACAACATTGTTGGAACCACTATTCCTTCAAACATATATATATATATATATATATATATATATATATATATATATATATATATATATATATATATATATATATATATATATATATATATCCACACACGTACATATACATACCTATACATTTCAACGTATATATATATATATATATATATATATATATATATATATATATATATATATATGTATATATATATATTTTTATTTTCCCTTGTCGCTGTCTCCCGCGTTAGCGAGGTAGCGCAAGGAAACAGACGAAAGAATGGCCCAACCCACCCACATACACATGTATATACATACACGTCCACACACGCAAATATACATACCTATACATCTCAATGTACACATATATATACACACACAGACATATACATATATACACATGTGCATAATTCATAATGTCTGCCTTTATATATTCCCATCGCCACCCCGCCACACATGGAATAACAACCCCCTCCCCCCTCATGTGTGCGAGGTAGCGCTAGGAAAAGACAACAGAGGCCCCATATGTTCACACTCAGTCTCTAGCTGTCATGTAATAATGCACCGAAACCACAGCTCCCTTTCCACATCCAGGCCCCACAGAACTTTCCATGGTTTAACCCAGACGCTTCACATGCCCTGGTTCAATCCATTGACATCACGTCGACCCCGGTATACCACATCTTTCCAATTCACTCTATTCCTTGCACGCCTTTCACCCTCCTGCATGTTCAGGTCCCGATCACTCAAAATCATTATCACTCCATCTTTTCACCTCCAATTTGGTCTCCCATTTCTTCTCGTTTCCTCCACCTCTGACACAGATATCCTCTTGGTCAATCTTTCCTCACTCATTCTCTCCATGTGACCAAACCATTTCAAAACACCCTCTTCTGCTCTCTCAACCACACTCTCTTTATTTCCACACATCTCTCTTACCCTTACATTACTTACTCGATCAAACCACCTCACACCACATATTGTCCTCAAACATCTCATTTCCAGCACATCCACCCTCCTGCGCACAACTCTATCCATAACCCACGCCTCGCAACCATGCAACATTGTTGGAACCACTATTCCTTCAAACATAACCAATTTTGCTTTCCGAGATAATGTTCTCGACTTCCAAACATTCTTCAAGGCTCCCAGAATTTTCGCCCCCTCCCCCACCCTATGATTCACTTCTGCTTCCATGGTTCCATCCGCTGCCAGATCCACTCCCAGATATCTAAAACACTTTACTTCCTTCAGTTTTTCTCCATTCAAACGTACCTCCCGATTGACTTGACCCTCAACCCTACTGTACCTAATAACCTTGCTCTTATTAACATTTACTCTTAACTTTCTTCTTTCACACACTTTACCAAACTCAGTCATCAGCTTCTGCAGTTTCTCACCAGCGCTGTATCATCAGCGAACAACAACTGACTCACTTCCCAAGCTCTTTCATCTACAACAGACTGCATACTTGCCCCTCTTTCCAAAACTCTTGCATTCACCTCCCTAACAACCCCATCCATAAATTAAACAACCAAGGAGACATCACACACCTCTACCGCAAACCTACATTCACTGAGAACCAATCACTTTCCTCTCTTCCTACACATACACATGCCTTACATCCTCGATAAAAACTTTTCACTGCTTCTAACAACTTACCTCCCACACCATATATTCTTAATACCTTCCACAGAGCATCTCTATGAACTCTATCATATGCCTTCTCCAGATCCATAAGTGCTACATCCAAATCCATTTGCTTTTCTAAGTATTTCTCACATACATTCTTCAAAGAAAAAACCTGATCCACACATCCTGTACCACTTCTGAAACCACACTTCTCTTCCCCAATCTGATGCTCTGTACATGCCTTCACCCTCTCAATCAATACCCTCCCATACAATTTGCCAGGAATACTCAACAAACTTATACCTCTGTAATTTGAGCACTCACTCTTATCCCCTTTGCCTTTGTACAATGGCACTATGCAAGCATTCTGCCAATCCTCAGGCACCTCACCATGAATCATACATACATTAAATAGCCTTACCAACCAGTCAACAATACAGTCACCCACTTTTTTAATAAATTCCACTGCAATACCATCCAAACCTGCTGCCTTGCCGGCTTTCATCTTCCGCAAAGCTTTTACTACCTCTTCTCTGTTTACCAAATCATTTTCCCTAACCCTGTCACTTTGCACACCACCTCGACCAAAACACCCTATATCTGCCACTCTGTCATCAAACACATTCAGCAAACCTTCAAAATACTCACTCCATCTCCTTCTCACATCACCACTACTTGTTATCACCTCCCCATTAGCCTCCTTCACTGAAGTTCCCATTTGCTCCCTTGTCTTACGCACTTTATTTACCTCCTTCCAAAACATCTTTTTATTCTCCCTAAAATTTAATGATACTCTCTCACCCCAACTCTCATTTGCCCTCTTTTTCACCTCTTGCACCTTTCTCTTGACCTCCCGCCTCTTTCTTTTATACATCTCCCACTCATTTGCATTGTTTCCTTGCAAAAATCGTCCAAAAGCCTCCCTCTTCTCTTTCAATAATAATCTTACTTCATCCCACCACTCACTACCCTTTCTAATCAACCCAACCCCCACGCTTCTCATGCCACAAGCATCTTTTGCGCAATCCATCACTGCTTCCCTAAATACATCCCATTCCTCCCCCACTGCCCTTACCTCCCTTGTTCCACCTTTTTCCATTCTGTACTCAGTCTCTCCTGGTATTTCCTCACACAAGTCTCCTTCCCAAGCTCACTTACTCTCACCACTTTCTTCACCCCAACATTCTCTCTTCTTTTCTGAAAACCCCTACAAATCTTCACCTTCGCCTCCACAAGATAATGATCAGACATCCCTTCAGTTTCACCTCTCAGCACATTAACATCCAAAAGTCTCTCTTTCGTGCGCCTATCAATTAACACGTAATCCAATAACGCTCTCTGGCCGTCTCTCCTACTTACATACGTATACTTATGTATATCTCGCTTTTTAAACCAGGTATTCCCAACCACCAGTCCTTTTTCAGCACATAAATTTACAAGCTCTTCACCATTTCCATTTACAACACTGAAAACCCCATGTATACCAATTATTCCCTCAACTGCCACATTACTCACCTTTCGTTCAAATCACCCATCACTATAACCCGGTCTTGTGCATCAAAACCGCTAACACACTCATTCAGCTGCTTCCAAAACACCTGCCTCTCATGATCTTTCTTCTCATGCCCAGGTGCATATGCACCAATAATCACCCATCTCTCTCCATCAACTTTCAGTTTTACCCATATTAATCTAGAATTTACTTTCTTACATTCTATCACATACTCCCACAACTCCTGTTTCAGGAGTAGTGCAGCTCCTTCCCTTGCTCTTGTCCTCTCACTAACCCCTGACTTTATTCCCAAGACATTCCCAAACCACTCTTCCCCTTTACCCTTTAGCTTCGTTTCACTCAGAGCCAAAACATCCAGGTTTCTTTCCTCAAACATACTACCTATCTCTCCTTTTTTCTCATCTTGGTTACATCCACACATATTTAGCCACCCCAATCTGAGCCTTCGAGGAGGATGAGCACTCCCCGCGTGACTCCTTCTTCTGTTTCCCCTTTTAGAAAGTCAAAATACAAGGAGAGGAGGGTTTCTGGCCCTCCGCTTCCGTCCCCTTTAGTCGCCTTCTACGACACGTGAGGAATGCGTGGGAAGTATTCTTTCTCCCCTATCCCCAGGGATATATATATATATATATATATATATATATATATATATATATATATATATATATATATATATATATATATATATATATATGTATGTATGTATGTATATAGACATGTACATATATACACATGTACATAATTCATACTTGCCGCCTTTATTCATTCTCGTCGCCACCTCGGCACACATGAGATGACACCCCCCTCCCCCCGCATGTGGGCAAGGTGGCGCTAGGAAAAGACAACAAAGGCCACTTTCGTTCACACTTAGTCTCTAGCTGTCATGTATAATGCACCGAATCCACAGCTCCCTTTCCACATCCAGGCCAAGCTAGGTACCCAGTTTCTCGACCATTCCCAATGAGAGGATGAATAAAGAAGTGCTGGGCTGACAGCAGAATGACCGCCGCAGCCAGGATTCGAACTTGTGTGGACTTGACCCACGGCGGCCTGTGAACTTGTCATAATGTCGTAGTGTAATTGTATTTAATTATATTTATTTTTTGGTTATCATTTATAATTGCTTTGACGCTGCCTTTGAAAATGGATATTGGGAGCATCTTTGCATGCAGAAATATAGTCACGCTTGTGAGTGGTGAAACAATATGAGAAACAGAATGATGCCGGGATTCGAAGCTGGAGTCAGACGATTAGAAGGTGGGAACTTTTTCCATTGCGTCCCTCGGGTGAGAGCATCATAAATGCTGGAAATCCTCCCCTTCATGATTTCAATGTCTAAAAGAGGAAATAGAAGGAGTTAAGTGGAAAGTGCTCATCCTCCTCGAAGGCTCAGATTGGGGTGTCTGAATGTGTGTGAATGTAACCAAGATGAGTAGAAAGGAGATATAGGTATTATGTTTGAAGAAAGAAACCTGGATGTTCTGGCTTTGAGTGAAACGAAGCTCAAGGGTAAAGAGGAAGAGTGGTTTGGGAATGTCTCAGGAGTAAAGTCAGGGGTTAATTGGAGGACAAGAGCTAAGGAAGGAGTAGCACTATTCCTGAATCGGAAGGTGTGGGAATGTGTAACAGAGTGTAAATCTTAAAGTGGATGGCGAGTGATGGATGATTATTGATGCTTATACGCCTGGTCATGAAAAGAAAGATCATGAGAGGCAAGTATTTTGGGAGCAGCTGAGTCACTGTGTCAACAGTTTTGGTGCACAAGACTGGGTAATTCTAATGCGTGATTTTAGATGCGAAGGCAAGCAATGTGGCAGATGAGGGAATAATTTGTTCGCATGGGGTATTCAGTGTTATGAATGGAGATGATGAAGAGCTTGTGGAATTGTTTGCTAAAACACGACAAGTGATTGAGAGTACCTGGTTTAAAAAGAGAGATATACACGAGTATACGTATGTGAGTAGGAGAGATGATCAACGGGCATTATTAGATTACCTGTTGATTGATAGGTGTGTAAAAGACTTTTGGATGTAAATGTGTTGAGAGGGTCAGCTGTTGAGATGTCTTATCATCTTGCAGGTGCGAGGGCGAAGATTTGAAGAGTTTTACGAAAAAGACGAGACATGTCGGAGTGAAAAGTGTGGTGAGAGTAAGTGAGCTGGGAAAGGAGACTTGTGTAAAGAAATACCAGGAGAGACTGAGTGAAGAATAGCAAAAGGTGAGAGTAAACGAAACGATGGGAGCAGATGAGGAATGGGAGGTATTTAAGGAAACGGTGATAGTATGTGCAAGATATGCATGTTGCATGCGAAAGGAGGGAGATGGGTAGATTAGAAAGGGTAGTGAGTGGTGGAGTAAAGAAGCTGCCAGTGAAAGAGAAAAGAAAGGCATTTGGCCGGTACTTACAGGGAAGGAAGGCTAATGACAGGGAGATGTGTATGAGAAAGCGGTAGGTCAAGAGTAAGGGGCAGGGGTTGGAAAAGAGGGCAAGTGAAAGTAGAGAGAGATAGTATCATTAAACTTAAGGGAGAATAAAAAGATATTTTGGGAGGAGGTAAGTAATGTGCTAAAGACAAGAGAACAAATGGGAACATCAGTGAAGGGGGCAAAAACGGAAGAGCTAACACTTAGTGATGAAGTGAGAAGGCGATTGAGTGAATATTTAGAAGGATTGTTGAATGTGTTTGATGATAAAGTGGCAGATGTAGGAAATTTTGGTCGGGGTGGTATGCGAAGTGAGTCTTAAAGAGTGGTTTAGTGAACAGAGAAGAATTGGTGAAAGCCTTGCAGAAGATGAAATGCGGCAGGGCGCCGGAAGTGGAGGGTATTGCGGTTAAATTTATTAAAAAGTAATGATTGTGTTGTTGATTGGTTGGTAAGGATATTCATTGCATGTATAGATCATGGTGAAGTGCCTCATGGTTGGCGGAATGCATGTGTAGTGACATTGAAGAAAGGCAAGGGAATAAAGGTGAGTGAGGAGAGTGATTGATTCCCAGTGAAGGTCGGTCTGTGGTAGGAATGTATGATGTCGCTAGTTTTGTTTAATTTGTTCATGGATGGGGTAGTTAGGGAGGTGAATGCAAGGATCTTTTGGAGAGGGGCGAGTATGCAGTCTGTTGGGTATGAGAGTGCATGGGAAGTGAGTCGGTTGTTGTTCACCGATGATACAGCACTGATGGCTGCTTCCAGTGAGAAACTACAGAAGTTGGTGACTGAGTTTGGAAGTGTGTGAAAGGAGAAAGTTTAGATTAAATGTTGATAAAAGCAAGGTTATTAGGTTCAGCAGGGTTCAGGGACGAGTTAGATGGGATGTAAGTTTGCATGGAGAAAAAATAGAGGAAGTGAAATGTGTTAGATGTCGTCGAGTGGACTTGGCAGCGAATGGAGCCGTGGAAGCGGAAGTGAGTCATGGGACAGGAGAAGGGGCGGAGGTTCTGGGAGCGATGAAGAATGAAGAGAGAACGGTACCTTGTAGGACAAAAGTGGGTGTGTTCGAAGGAATACTTTCCAACAATGTTATATGGTTGTGAGGCGTGGGCTATAGATAGAGTTGTGCGGAGGAGGGTGGATGTGTTTGGAATGAAATGTTTGAGAACAATATGTGTTATGAGGTAGTGTGATCGAATAAATAATGAAAGGTTAAGAGAGATTATTATTATTATTATTATTATTATTATTTTGCTTTGTCGCTGTCTCCCGCGTTAGCGAGGTAGCGCAAGGAAACAGACGAAAGAATGGCCCAACCCACCCACATACACATGTATATACATACACGTCCACACACGCAAATATACATACCTATACATCTCAACGTATACATATATATACACACACATACATATACATATATACACACGTACATAGTTCATACTGTCTGCCTTTATG
Source organism: Panulirus ornatus (assembly GCF_036320965.1). Classification (NCBI taxonomy): domain Eukaryota; kingdom Metazoa; phylum Arthropoda; class Malacostraca; order Decapoda; family Palinuridae; genus Panulirus; species Panulirus ornatus. Next base: position 32,783,278 of record NC_092240.1, read on the forward strand.
CATTCCCATCGCCACCCCGCCACACATGTAATAACAACCCCCTCCCCCCTCATGTGCGCGAGGTAGCGCTAGGAAGACAACAAAGGCCCCATTCGTTCACACTCAGTCTCTAGCTGTCATGTAATAATGCACCGAAACCACAACTCCCTTTCCACATCCAGGCCCCACATGTGACCAAACCATTTCAAAACACCCTCTTCTGCTCTCTCAACCACACTCTTTTTATTACCACACATCTCTCTTACTCTATTATTATTTACTCGATCAAACCACCTCACACCACATATTGTCCTCAAACATCTCATTTCCAGCACATCCACTCTCCTGCGCACAACTCTATCCATAGCCCACGCCTCGCAACCATACAACATTGTTGCAACCACTATTCCTTCAAACATACCCATTTTTGCTTTCCAAGATAATGTTCTCGACTTCCACACATTCTTCAAGGCTCCCAGAACTTTCGCCCACTCCCCCACCCTATGATTCACTTCCGCTTCCATGGTTCCATCCGCTGCCAAATCCACTTCCAGATATTTATTTATTTATTTATTATACTTTGTCGCTGTCTCCCGCGTTTGCGAGGTAGCGCAAGGAAACAGACGAAAGAAATGGCCCCCCCCCCCCATACACATGTATATACATACGTCCACACACGCAAATATACATACCTACACAGCTTTCCATGGTTTACCCCAGACGCTTCACATGCCCTGCTTCAATCCACTGACAGCACGTCAACCCCGGTATACCACATCGCTCCAATTCACTGTATTCCTTGCCCTCCTTTCACCCTCCTGCATGTTCAGGCCCCGATCACACAAAATCTTTTTCACTCCATCTTTCCACCTTCAATTTGGTCTCCCTCTTCTCCTTGTTCCCTCCACCTCCGACACATATATCCTCTTGGTCAATCTTTCCTCACTCATCCTCTCCATGTGCCCAAACCACTTCAAAACACCCTCTTCTGCTCTCTCAACCACGCTCTTTTTATTTCCACACATCTCTCTTACCCTTACGTTACTCACTCGATCAAACCACCTCACACCACACATTGTCCTCAAACATCTCATTTCCAGCACATCCATCCTCCTGCGCACAACTCTATCCATAGCCCACGCCTCGCAACCATACAACATTGTTGGAACCACTATTCCTTCAAACATACCCATTTTTGCTTTCCGAGATAATGTTCTCGACTTCCACACATTCTTCAAGGCCCCCAGGATTTTCGCCCCCTCCCCCACCCTATGATCCACTTCCGCTTCCATGGTTCCATCCGCTGCCAGATCCACTCCCAGATATCTAAAACACTTCACTTCCTCCAGTTTTTCTCCATTCAAACTCACCTCCCAATTGACTTGACCCTCAATCCTACTGTACCTAATAACCTTGCTCTTATTCACATTTACTCTTAACTTTCTTCTTCCACACACTTTTCCAAACTCAGTCACCAGCTTCTGCAGTTTCTCACATGAATCAGCCACCAGCGCTGTATCATCAGCGAACAACAACTGACTCACTTCCCAAGCTCTCATCCCCAACAGACTTCATACTTGCCCCTCTTTCCAAAACTCTCGCATTTACCTCCCTAACAACCCCATCCATAAACAAATTAAACAACCATGGAGACATCACACCCCTGCCGCAAACCTACATTCACTGAGAACCAATCACTTTCCTCTCTTCCTACACGTACACATGCCTTACATCCTCGATAAAAACTTTTCACTGCTTCTAACAACTTTCCTCCCACACCATATATTCTTAATACCTTCCACAGAGCATCTCTATCAACTCTATCATATGCCTTCTCCAGATCCATAAATGCTACATACAAATCCATTTGCTTTTCTAAGTATTTCTCACATACATTCTTCAAAGCAAACACCTGATCCACACATCCTCTACCACTTCTGAAACCACACTGCTCTTCCCCAATCTGATGCTCTGTACATGCCTTCACCCTCTCAATCAATACCCTCCCATATAATTTACCAGGAATACTCAACAAACTTATCCCTCTGTAATTTGAGCACTCACTCTTATCCCCTTTGCCTTTGTACAATGGCACTAGGCACGCATTCCGCCAATCCTCAGGCACCTCACCATGAGTCATACATACATTAAATAACCTTACCAACCAGTCAACAATACAGTCACCCCCTTTTTTAATAAATTCCACTGCAATACCATCCAAACCTGCTGCCTTGCCGGCTTTCATCTTCCGCAAAGCTTTCACTACCTCTTCTCTGTTTACCAAATCATTTTCCCTAACCCTCTCACTTTGCACACCACCTCGACCAAAACACCCTATATCTGCCACTCTATCATCAAACACATTCAACAAACCTTCAAAATACTCACTCCATCTCCTTCTCACATCACCACTACTTGTTATCACCTCCCCACTTGCGCCCTTCACCGAAGTTCCCATTTGCTCCCTTGTCTTACGCACTTTATTTACCTCCTTCCAGAACATCTTTTTATTCTCCCTAAAATTTACTGATACTCTCTCACCCCAACTCTCATTTGCCCTTTTTTTCACCTCTTGCACCTTTCTCTTGACCTCCTGTCTCTTTCTTTTATACATCTCCCGCTCATTTGCATTTTTTCCCTGCAAAAATCGTCCAAATGCCTCTCTCTTCTCTTTCACTAATACTCTTACTTCTTCATCCCACCACTCACTACCCTTTCTAATCAACCCACCTCCCACTCTTCTCATGCCACAAGCATCTTTTGCGCAATCCATCACTGATTCCCTAAATACATCCCATTCCTCCCCCACTCCCCTTACTTCCATTGTTCTCACCTTTTTCCATTCTGTACTCAGTCTCTCCTGGTACTTCCTCACACAGGTCTCCTTCTCAAGCTCACTTACTCTCACCACCCTCTTCACCCCAACATTCACTCTTCTTTTCTGAAAACCCATACAAATCTTCACCTTAGCCTCCACAAGATAATGATCAGACATCCCTCCAGTTGCACCTCTCAGCACATTAACATCCAAAAGTCTCTCTTTCGCACGCCTATCAATTAACACGTAATCCAATAACGCTCTCTGGCCATCTCTCCTACTTACATAAGTATACTTATGTATATCTCGCTTTTTAAACCAGGTATTCCCAATCATCAGTCCTTTTTCAGCACATAAATCTACAAGCTCTTCACCATTTCCATTTACAACACTGAACACCCCATGTATACCAATTATTCCCTCAACTGCCACATTACTCACCTTTGCATTCAAATCACCCATCACTATGACCCGGTCTCGTGCATCAAAACCACTAACACACTCATTCAGCTGCTCCCAAAACACTTGCCTCTCTTGATCTTTCTTCTCATGCCCAGGTGCATATGCACCAATAATCACCCACCTCTCTCCATCTCTCCACCCACTTCCAGATATCTAAAACATTTCACTTCCTCCAGTTTACTCCATTCAAACTTACCTCCCAATTGACTTGACCCTCAACCCTACTGTACCTAATAACATTGCTCTTATTTACATTTGCTCTCAACTTTCTTCTTTCACACACTTTACCAAACTCAGTCACCAGCTTCTGCAGTTTCTCACATGAATAAGCTACCAGCGCTGTATCATCAACGAACAACAACTGCCTCACTTCCCAAGCTCTCTCATCCACAACAGACTGCATACTTGCCCATTTTTCCAAACCTCTTGCATTCACCTCCCTAACAACCCCATCCATAAACAAATTAAACAACCATGGAGACATCACACACCCCTGTCGCAAACCTACATTCACTGAGAACCAATCACTTTCCTCTCTTCCTACACGTACACATGCCTTACATTCTCGATAAAAACTTTTCACTGCTTCTAACAACTTGCCTCCCACACCATATATTCTTAATACCTTCCACAGAGCATCTCTATCAACTCTATCATATTCCTTCTCCAGATCCATAAATGCTACATACAAATCCATTTGCTTTTCTAAGTATTTCTCACATACATTCTTCAAAGCAAACACCTGATCCACACATCCTCTACCACTTCTGAAACCACACTGCTCCTCCCCAATCTGATGCTCTGTACATGCCTTCACCCTCTCAGTTAATACCCTCCCATATAATTTCCCAGGAATACTCAACAAACTTATACCTCTGTAATTTGAGCACTCACTCTTATCCCTTTGCCTTTGTACAATGGCACTATACCTCTGTAATTTGAGCACTCACTCTTATCCCCTTTGCCTTTGTACAATGGCACTATGCAAGCATTCTGCCAATCCTCAGGCACCTCACCATGAATCGTACATACATTGAATAACCTTACCAACCAGTCAACAATACAGTCACCCCCTTTTATAATAAATTCCACCGTAATACCATCCAAACCCGCTGCCTTGCCGTCTTTCATCTTCCGCAAAGCTTTTACTACCTCTTCTCTGTTTACCAAATCATTTTCCCTAACCCTCTCACTTTGCACACCACCTCGACCAAAACACCCTATATCTGCCACTCTATCATCAAACACATTCAACAAACCTTCAAAATACTCACTCTATCTTCTCACATCACCACTACTTGTTATCACCTCCCCATTAGCCCCCTTCACTGAAGTTCCCATTTGTTCCCTTGTCTTACGCACATTATTTACCTCCTTCCAAAACATCTTTTTATTCTCCCTAAAATTTAATGATACTCTCTCACCTCAATTCTCATTTGCCCTCTTTTTCACCTCTTGCACTTTCCTCTTGCCTCCTGCCTCTTTCTTTTATACATCTCCCAGTCATTTGCATTATTTCCCTGCAAAAATCGTCCAAATGCCTCTCTCTTCTCTTTCACTAATAATCTTACTTCTTCATCCCACCACTCACTACCCTTTCTAATCTGTCCACCTCCCACGCTTCTCATGCCACAAGCATCTTTTGCGCAAGCCATCACTGCTTCCCTAAATACATCCCATTCCTCCCCCACTCCCCTTTCCTCCTTTGTTCTCACCTTTTTCCATTCTGTACCCAGTCTCTCCTGGTATTCCCTCACACAAGTCTCCTTCTCAAGCTCACTTACTCTCACCACTCTCTTCCCCCAACATTCTCTCTTCTTTTCTGAAAACCTCTACAAATCTTCACCTTTGCCTCCACAAGATAATGATCAGACATCCCTCCATTTGCACCTCTAAGCACATTTACATCCAAAAGTCTCTCTTTCGCGCGCCTATCAATTAACACGTAATCCAATAACGCTCTCTGGCCATCTCTCCTACTTACATACGTATACTTATGTATATCTCTCTTTTTAAACCAGGTATTCCCAATCACCAGTCCTTATTCAGCACATAAATCTACAAGCTCTTCCCCATTTCCATTTACAACACTGAACACCCCATGTATACCATTTATTCCCTCAACTGCCACATTACTCACCTTTGCATTCAAATCACCCATCACTATAACCCGGTCTCGTGCATCAAAGCCACTAACACACTCATTCAGCTGCTCCCAAAACACTTGCCTCTCATGATCTTTCTTCTCATGCCCAGGTGCATATGCACCAATAATCACCCATCTCTCTCCATCAACTTTTAGTTTTACCCATATCAATCTAGAGTTTACTTTCATACACTCTATCACATACTCCCACCACTCCTGTTTCAGGAGTAGTGCAGCTCCTTCCCTTGCTCTTGTCCTCTTACTAACTCCTGACTTTACTCCCAAGACATTCCCAAACCACTCTTCCCCTTTGCCCTTGAGCTTCGTTTCACTCAGAGCCAAAACATCCAGGTTTCTATCCTCAAACATACTACCTATCTCTCCTTTTTTCTCATCTTGGTTACATCCACACATATTTAGACACCCCAATCTGAGCCTTCGAGGAGGACGAGCACTCCCCGCGTGACTCCTTCTTCTGTTTCCCCTTTTAGAAAGTCAAAATACAAGGAGGGGAGGGTTTCTAGCCCCCGCTCCCTTCCCCTTTAAGAGAGATGTGCGGTAATAAAACGAGTGTGGTTGAGAGAGTAGAAGAATGTCTTGAAATGGTTTGGTCATATGGAGAAAATGTGTGAGGAAATGTTTATAAGAGGATATATGTGTGAAAAGTGGAGGGAACAAGGAGATTGGACAAAATTATAGATGGAAGGATAGAGTGAAAAAAAAAATTTAAACGATCGAGGCCTGAACATGCAGGCGGGTGAACGACGTACATGGAATAGAGTGAATTGGATCGTGTGGTATACTGGGGTTAACATGCCGTCATTGAACTGAATCAAGGCTTGTGAAACGTTCAGGGTAAATCATGGAAAGGTCTCTGGGGCCTGAATGTGGTAAGGGAGCTGTGTTTCGGTGCATTACACATGACAGTTAGAGACAGAGTTTGAACAATTGTGGCCATTCTTTGTCTGTTTACTGGTGCTACCCCGCTAACTCAGGTACGGCAATCGGGTATAGGGGAGCAACTATGTCTATGAGAAGGTATATTCTATTGGATCTAAGTTAAAGTACCCTAGATCTTTCATTGATAAATCCCTTAAGTTAGCAAAGAAATCATTTTATAGAATTGAGCCCAAACCTCCTATTGACACCATGAATCTTTTAGTTCTCCCTTTTAATAATAATTTCACTTTACTTCCTATGTTGCTGAAATCCTTTAATGTAAATGTTGCCTTCAGCAACAATAATACTATAAAGAATATGTTAATCAGGAATTCACCAGAAAATCCTCTTGGATGCATCTGTAAAGTGCCATGTGGAAATTGTGATAAATTATATGTTGGGCAGACTGGTAAGGATCTTTCTGTTAGACTTACGCAACATAGATATAGTATAAGAACGGGACAAGAATCAAATGCCTTTTTTGATCACGTTAAAAACTATGATCATTGTATTGACTGGAGTAATGCCATCTCAGTTATTAACTCTAACTCTATTACCACGAGAAATATCATTGAATCTTCTATTATTAAATACACAAAGAATTTTAATCTTAATATTAGTGATGGTCTATACAAATTAGATAACTTTATTGTTAATAAAATTCGTAAAATGATATGTTGTTTATGAACGCTCGTTGTATGTCTTGGACAATCGCATGTTTAGCAAATGGCATCTTAGCTTCGTCTCTTTGATGTATATCAACTGACTTATATTTCTCTCTTGTGTCTCCCCTGATGATGTGATTATTACACGAAAGTGCACTTGGGGAACTTACCGTGTTTCATTTTCCCCGTGGACTCATAGGAATATCTTGATCACGCGCAAAATTATGATCCTTTCCAACAATATATATATATATATATATATATATATATATATATATATATATATGTGTGTGTGTGTATTCCTATGAGTCCACGGGGAAAATGAAACACGAAAAGGGAACTTTTCGTGTTTCATTTTCCCCGTGGACTCATAGGAATATCTTGATCACTCGCAAAATTGTGATCCTTTCCAGTATGTATATATATATATATATATATATATATATATATATATATATATATATATATATATATATATATATATATATATCGTTAATGGGATGGCCTTGATTAGGGCCTCTGCTGTTCCTGCCGTCTTAGCCAACATAAAAAAAAAAGATTTTCGTTAGTTTGAGCTTTGTATTGATAATAGAGTTGTGAGTTAATCTGTGTCTACACAGCCCAGCCTTAAACGTCCGCGAAGGTAAGGGTATTGTGAAGATTAGTGTAGTGTAGTGAAAGATGAGCTCAAAATGATTCAACATAAGTTGAAGACCGGCTTTGAACGTAGCTTAGTCAGAAAAAAACATACTTAGAAATTTGGAATGTAGCGATGATAAGGATGTGGTGAATATAACGAAGTGGTGAAGACAAAGATGGAATGAAAATAAAAATAAATTCGACATTAGTTTATTGTGAATATAATGGTAAGAGTGTGGTGATGATAGTAATGTGAAGTGATGATCTAAGTTCGTGAAGATAAGAGATATAAAGATGTATCTAAATACCCTAACCTGACCTAACTTCCAAATTGATCCCAGCCTGGTTCAAAGCTCGGCCGATGAGGTTAGTAATCTCAGAGACAAAATCTCACATTTATGTTCGTAAGCATAACGAACCGAAAGATACAACTCCGTTCGTACTTGAACCTGGACCCAACGTTCCAGAGGCAGTGTACCATGTAACCTTATATCAGGGAGCTGTTATAAAGATATACATTTAAGCTATATGAAGTTATGACACCTTTGTTTACTGAAGTATTGTACAACAATTTACAAAGATCAGTATTTTTCTTGTTTATGTGTGGAGGTCATAAGTATATCTTAACCTAACTTACTAATATACACAAACACACACTCTTTACCAGTAGGTTTAGTGTACAAAAATAAACAAGTGAGCCTGAATTTGCCCCTTTTAAGAAACAAGAATATTCTTGTTCATGTTTCCCTGGGCAGGAGCCAACAAATCCTGTATTATATCGCAATGTTATAGGTTGTATTTGGTAATTTTTGATTATCAATCGATCTTGTGTTTTTATGGAAAACATTATTTATTTTTCACTATTATATCCTTTTGTAAAAGTGTTTATTTTTCACTATCATATCCTTTTGTAAAAGTGACTCGAATGGCATCTGGTGAATTCTGACCATCTGGTAACTGTATCATACAAGCATCACACCACTAGGGATGATTGCCTGTATCATACAGGCATCACACCACTAGGGATGATTGCCTGTATCATACAGGCATCACACCACTAGGGATGATTGCCTGTATCATACAGGCATCGCACCACTAGGGATGATTGCCTGTATCATACAGGCATCACACCACTAGGGATGATTGCCTGTATCATACAGGCATCACACCACTAGGGATGATTGCCTGTATCATACAGGCATCACACCACTAGGGATGATTGCCTGTATCATACAGGCATCGCACCACTAGGGATGATTGCCTGTATCATACAGGCATCACACCACTAGGGATGATTGCCTGTATCATACAGGCATCACACCACTAGGGATGATTGCCTGTATCATACAGGCATCACACCACTAGGGATGATTGCCTGTATCATACAGGCATCACACCACTAGGGATGATTGCCTGTATCATACAGGCATCACACCACTAGGGATGATTGCCTGTATCATACAGGCATCGCACCACTAGGGATGATTGCCTGTATCATACAGGCATCACACCACTAGGGATGATTGCCTGTATCATACAGGCATCACACCACTAGGGATGATTGCCTGTATCATACAGGCATCACACCACTAGGGATGATTGCCTGTTAAAGTTTTCGTCGTTGTTATTTTGCCAACAAGATGGGAAACAGTGAACAGGTTTCCCAACGTTAGGGTAAAATTCCAGTTAGGTTTGCGCAAAAACATTTGTTTTTGTTTCCGACGTGTTTTCCTTGCATCCATAGGGGCAAGTGTTTTCCTAGCGGCTTATGAATTTTACTTTGAAGTGTTCCCCTTACCCTGCCACTTTCGGAAAGTTTACAAAGTTCATACGCAAGCCATTCTTTTTCCTTCTATTTTCAAACGCTCCTCTTAGTATATCTGTTCTTTGGGTTCGGCAAGGTGATTTCAAATCACATCAATGTCCTCTTTATAATTAGTAGAACAATTGTGACTTGCAGAGGCCACCTAAAAGAATTATGTGTTAGGTTAAGGAGGATTAGATTAGGTGTAATAGTGTGGTATTGCGTTTGTAATATATTCATTGTTGTATATAAAAAGACAGATAGTAACAACCTAACCTAACCTAACCTACCGTGTATAATACCTACCTGAAGAAGCAAGCATAGCTAACGTACTTGTGAAGTGGTCAAATTGAATTTCTAGCTGCGCAAGACTAGGATACGATTTGCGGCGATACGTCTAATAAAACCCCCGCACCACGAAATTCAACATTTTCATTTCCATGCCACTTGTATAATTCTAGGTTCATCAATGGCATGTTTAGGCAACGAGTTTCATATAACGACTGGGTAATTGATACTCATTCAAAAGTTTATAGTCTGTTGCTTACCACCGCTATACATATGTATATATTATGTATAGCTCGTCTTGGTACATCTTACCCACCTGAAACTAACGTGATATTTTGAGCCATATTTTCGTCGGTATAATGTTCTCCCCATTGTCATTCAGCAGTGTTGGTGTCATAGGGTTTGGAACTGAGCCGTATTGATGTAACTGAATAGATTGAAGAAATCTTTGGGTGAGAAAATGGAAGCCAAGAATTATTTGTTCCCCAAGAAACATGAACGATAAGTGTTGGAAAAATCCCGGCAAACTTTTAGGAATAGCTAGAGGTCTGCATATGAAACGTAGAAAAAAAAAATTATCATATCCGTCAGAATTATATGTAGCTGAGTTGAATGTGTTCCCTGTTATTACAAGGCATTCTAGAAGTAAAAGGAGAAATTACTGTTATAAAAGTAAAGAGGCATTATATCTAATTGACTGAAAACAAGTCACCAGCTTAGAATTAAGAAATCGTGTGATTTCTTTTCACCATACCAATTTCTTAGTTTGGACCCCAGTTTTCTAGAAATGTTTCCATTACTATTCTGTACAACATTATCTTATAATGGACGCACACCCACATTATCATACCCATCTCAAGACCTAAGAGAGTGGGCAAGGCTTTGAAACAAGGGGAAAACGTGGGATTAAATGAATGATATAAAGATTGACGTACCAGTGAAAGCAGTGTGTTATGATATACGAGCGTGCTTTCACGTCTTTCAAATACAATGAATCAGCAAGTTGTAAAGACAGTCCAAGAACTTTAGGTTGAGTAACATTGGATAACTGAAGTACCCTGACGTAAACAAACGGTCGTTTACGCTATATATTTTTTTTCATCACGTGAAGATTCACCCTCCACCATACCCTTACCCCACCCATTAATGATTTTCTATATTTGGCGAGGTTAGTTTTGGTTAGGCTTGAATACAAACCGATGAATAATAGACTGGAGAGGAAGACTAACTCCCGAAAACCCTCGCGTGCTGTCAGTATTGACATATGGCAGTGTTGGCTTCACGCAACGTTCAGCTCTTGGCCCCGGAACATGCAGGTGCGTCATGTGGGAAGATCAGACAAGAAAAAATTTCATATGTATCCTGATGATTCAACTCGGTAATGGTGTACCGGTTTTGACTGATATCCAAGTGCAAATGTTCATTTATTGAGGAATCAAAGCAGAAAACCGTCGAGGTATTGTAGAATTGCAGTTTAGTTTCCGTATTTATATCTTAAGAGAGTTGGTGTCATTGCATCCGTGTAAAGGTACGTGTTTCAGTAAGGGGAAGTAGAACTTCCCAGCGGCTTTTAAATATACTGTTGTATTCCCCCCCCCCCTCCCCGACGGTTATATTGTAACATTCACTGAGGTATGTACGCAAGCCATTCTTTTTCCCTATTTCTTCATAGGTTACATGCATTATTCATTGTTCGTTAACTCATTCTTTAAAGAGTTATAAAAAAAAGAGAGAAGAAAGAGATGAAAGGCCCCCAGAAACCTTTTCGAACCCCCCCCCCCCCCTTTTTTTTTCAAAGGGGAAGTTCCCTAAAGAGGTTAGAAATAAAACAAAGGCCCATATGAACTCTGTAGACGGGACCCCCTCGGAACTTCGACGCCCCCAACCCTTACAAAGGGAGGGAGAGGGTTGACGGGCCTGGCCAGGTCGTGTGCCCCGTGGACCATGGTGCCTTATCGACCCCCTCTGCACACCAGAACATTCTCCCCAGACTGTACTGTATTTACGACAGTAACGTCTTACGTCATCCGCTGAGGAAGTCCAGAGTGTTTACGTTGTTGTTGTAATACCATTATCATGCATGTATTAAGTATATATTATACGTATTAAGTCGTAACGATTGTGTACTGTAGCTATTATTTCAAATGACGCCCCTGCGCCCCTCGAATCGGCAACCCATACATTCGTACAGTGACCCATGACTCCCCATCACTCATGCCCAAGTGAGAGTATGATAAAGACGTAGATCTGTGTCGTCCGCTTATTATTCTGAAGTTGACGAGGTTGGGATATATGGGATGTAGATATAGTATGTACCTTCACAACAACGGATATACATCTTATACATATCTTCGTTGCAGGTATGCAATATCCAACGCTGGCAACCAGACATGTATCTATACGATACATAGATGATGCATAGAACTTCAGAGCAGTGGATATGCCCCTTAGAATTTACATACATCTACTTTACAGGTATGTTATGTTCATTATACAAAACACAACAAAGTGTCAGGTTATGTTATTCTTTAGGGACTAACAAAAAAAAATTTTTTTTCTCTCTTTTTCTACTCTGCTCATACTTGGAAAAATGTTTATTGGTATATAATCATTGTGTAACTACCCCGTTGTCACAGAGCGAAAAGTTTCACTGAATGTCTACAAGGGATATTCATTTCTTGGCATAACAAGTAGGTCACATTACATCGCTGACAGTATTAAGACAGATGCCACTCACACACCACACGGTGACGCTGGGATACCAATTATCATGTAAGTAATCACAACAGAAGTCTATGCTGTTAATAGCATTATCTTTCATTTCATTTGGTACTAGGACTATTGCTTCGCTCCTTCTGATTAATATAGTGGTGAGAGAGCTAGCGAGTTAAAACATTAGAATAGTTACGCTAAAATATCAAGGCTCTTTGTAAACAGAAAGTAATAGAAAATGGTGTATTTCAAATTTTAGGGATATCTCTTGTAATTTACCGATGGCTGTTGCGGAAGTTATTCGCTCTTTCGAAATTGTCTTTAGACTTATTCATTCATGAATGTAATTAAAAGAAATTTATGGATGATTATGAAAACTGTAAGTCCCGTCATGTTCAGACGACCCCGCAGTACCCAACACAAGTAACAACGAACATGTTGCACTACACCGCACAGTTTGAACACTGGCTTGTTCAAAGTAGAATATCTGTATTCCCAAGGAAGTCCACCATCATCCTCATACTTTCTGAAACACACGAGTCTAACTTGAACGCACCATAACCCTTAATGATTGACGACTCTATTCGGCAAACACCCTTGTATAGTTAGAGAGAGAGTGCGGGTGTGCATACAAACGTACGGCTAAAAGACATGGTACATACACACAAGGTTAAGGGACGGTGCTGCACGAGTGCAATAACTTTTCGTTTCCCACACTATAGCATCACCACAAAGGCCAAGGGGAGGGGGGGATCCAATTCCCCGTTCGTACTATAAGCATTTAATTTGCCCATCCTAAACTACGCCACACACGTCTCTTCATCCATTTTCAGAAGCAAACATAAAACTATGAACCACCGGAACAGAGCGCTTAAGATAAACATCGGTCCCTCAGCAGCCACAGACATTCGATATCCACAGATCATACCGGAGACACGATACGATCCCGCCTCACCATGCTCGTCCATCATAATTTGTAGATGCAAGCTTCTGCTTGTAAAAGATTTTCTCCTATGATCGAGTTCGAGTACTGTGCGACTCACACCAGAGTAACTAGTTCAGGTATCATATTGTAATGCGACCCCAGGGAACGTGTGAATGCTTATTAAATCTAATCTATAGATAAGCCCAGTATTACGTAGATGATGATGATAAGTCTTAGAGGAATAAATATCTCTACTGAAAATATCGTTATAGTTAATAACAGGGAAACATACACCTTGATGTAGAAGAATACTTAGCGGGTGTTCTAGTTGTGTTGTTGGCGAAGTATAACTGAGAAAGGGGCACACAAACATGTTAAACATCAACAGCCGTGTTTTATTGGTTAAGGTCCATACAATGAAGCAGCCGAGGGACAGGAAGCTACTGGAGGTACAGGATTATGTTGAAGAAAAAGGTAGTAAGGTAAGGTGGATCGAGTGATACGAGACAAGCTTGGCAGAGGTCCAGTGATGCTGGTGAGGATGCCAGATGAAGCAGGAAGACGTGGGAGAAGTGCGTGGCTGCTAAGTCTATGTGGAGTTCCTGTAGGAGGAGGTGGGTGTGGCAGGTGTCGCGGCTCCTGGAGTGTGCGGCGGCTGCCGGTTTGTGCTTGGGTTGCAGGAGTGCCGTGGGCGTGGCCGTAGGTCCCTCGTTGTTACAGCAGCTGCTCGTGACGGACCATGTCCCACGCGAGTCCTGCCGAAGCTGGACAACGAAATCCACCAGGAAGATGAAACGTCAGGTGTCACGATAGGACTTCTACTGATGTTTAGAGGCGCCCAACGGGTAGCTTGAGCCTTGTGTCTCATCGCCAAGACTGGAGGTACTGGAGTGGTACACTCGTTGTCTAGGGCGAGTCACTTGCCTGACTGCGGTGATGCCCGGGCATAGAAGAGTCGGGAAGGTCAGGTCGTCGAAGTCGCATGTCGGAAGCTCTGACCTCTGCTGGTGGACTGGGTTTTGATCTGCCACTGCCAAATATCGAGTATGGATGTCAAGGGGTAATACCACAGGTGTGGCCGTATGTCAGGGGGTAATGCCACAGGTGTGGCCGTATGTCAGGGGGTAATGCCACAGGTGCGGTCGTAGGGTGGACCACCAAACTCATTTCCCTGAGGATTATTAGGTCAGGTGACGTCACCCGCCGTGACCTGCCAGCAAGTAAGGTAACACTTTGTGGAGCGACAGTGGGTCGCTACAAATACTTCTACCTAACCAATCTGGCAGGCTCAGCAGACGGCCTAGTATGACGAAAGCCTTGGTGAATCAGAGGAGTTCAGGGTGCCATGTCCCATCATTGATTGCATACCTTAAGGGAAGAGAAAGACGTCTGGGTTTTGACCTGCCAGGAGAGGGAGAGGACACTGAAAAAACACATCATTTCAGGGATAAGTCCAAACGAACCAGGCAAGAAGTGGCACAACACCTTACTGGTAGTAACAGGTACCTGAAATGCCAACACCGTATCCACTTTTTGCGTCTAGTCGACAGACTTACTATATGAAGTACTGTAACCTTATGTAATGATTATCTACCCACTGGAGTCTGACGAAGACCTTTTATGACCTCTGATCTTTTTCATTTACGGCTTACATGATGAGCCTGGCCTGCTCGGTAACCTAGCCGGTGACGGCGACACAAATCCGTCTGCAGACGGAGGACGGTGCAAGCTTCGTGCTGGGAGAGTCACGTACCGGAAAGCTACAGAGTGTATCATCAACGCTTTGGGGTCACCTCGCGTCGCACCTCGCGTCGCACCTCGCCTCTTGTTTAGCCAGTCTCCAACTGACCCAGGCAGCTCCTCTGTTGAGTTACATCTTGGCTAAGACCACAGTAGCCAAGTAGCGACTGGTCGGCTGTTCAGTCTATTTAACTCGACGGTGGACAATGCCACACTAGACGCCGTATGGAACGTAACCTGTACTTGCTCATCGGTCGTGCGCTCGGTGAGTGCCTTGCTCGCAACCCCTCTCGCCGAGTGAGTGCGTTCATGAGTGTGAGCCAAGCACCAGTCAGGACCCAGCGAGGCAGATTATCGCCCTGGGTGATACCGTCGCAGCTGTTCACATCAGCCGTGTTGTCAACTTATTAGCAGCTGGAGGAGAGATCCTTCCTGTCTGCTGAAACCCTTCCAGTGTGTCTTACATACAGAGGCATCACTGTGAAGCCTTGTATGTTTCACTTCCCCTCCGAGATGACTCAGGGAATGACATACAGTGTTCGGTGAATGGCAGAGTGCCTGTGTGTACGGGTGCCAGGAAGGGTCATATGAGAGCAAACCCACCTGCTGGTTACCACTTCAGGTACGCCAGTACGGCCCTGCTCCCATGTATGAGCACCTGCTCAAAGTCCGAGGAAGTGGACACACTTCTCTGGACTCTAGATCACCCAGGGACCAGATGTTCATGCAGGCACAAATGTTACTTTTAATGTGATGCTTGTGAATGTGGCTGTATGAACGACTAAATCATTTCAGTACATTCACTCAGTTTTATGAGCGATGACTAAGAACATCTGTGCCAGGATTAGAAACATATATGTGTGTTTCTCTTACATTTACTGTTGTTCACTGCATGTACTTAGGGAATCACAGATAATGACGGAGAGATAATGATAAACTTTACATGCAGTTGTCAGACATAGATTAAGCTTCTCAGCTATCCAAGATATCCTGTTTCACTTAATGTAAAATTAGCGGCCCCATGTGTGACATATTTTGGCGTTCGAACAGAGACCTTCACACAGACCATGGATAATTTCGCTGGGACTGGGAAATTGTAGACTGTGTTGGGGGTCACTGACCAGGGGCACCCGCACACGTCAGCCTTACTATAAGACTCAGTGAACTTCAGACTATCTTATGATATTTCAGATAAATGTAGCGTGTTCTAGGGATTTCCCTGCTCCTAAGCTTCAAGAAATCAGACAGGTATTAGTTAAGCATCAGGGTTTAGCGTGATGAGCACAGGATGAGGAAACATTGCCTCACATCTAGCCATGGAAAGAAACAGCCAGGTCGATAGGACTGACAGTCCCTGATGTCTGGGTAAAGATAATGAACAAGCTTGACCAAGAACGTGAAGAAAACGAGAGACAGCGTCTACGAATGTCATAGCTGCTATGAGGTACAAGACGAGGGAAAAGCTCTTGCAGACTTAAGATGATTGATTTAGAAGAGCATTTGTGGCTGAGATCCTCGATCCCATCGGTCCTCGAAAGGATCCTAAACCTTCCACTCTACAACTTTGACAGGAATAACTTAGATGCGGACTTTCGTCGCTTTGAAAGACTAGCTAGACTACCAATGAGGCGTCGAGCAGAAGTTACATAACTTACTTGCAACCTTTGACAGGCAAGACTTTAGAAATTTACAGCTGCTTACAGGATAGGTCTTCTGCAGCCAGCGACACAGTCAAGGAGGCACATAACCACACCAAATGATTTTACAGAGGATTAGGCTAAATCGAGGTATTACTCGGCCAAGTTAGATACAGACGAGACAGCAGTCCGCTTTGCCAGTTGACTGCAAGCTTATTTCGAGAGGAGGTGCAGTCTCCATGGAGCCAGCTTTTTCAAGAGTTACCCAACTGACTTGGCAACATGCTTGAAGCAGTCGAGGGGATGGGTGAGACCCTGAAGGACATAAGTGAGGAATCAGAGGCTTAGTTAATTGTGGACGGACGTCCCTCATTAGAACAGCAGTCCCACAAGAAACTGCTGGTCCCTAGAAACATTCAACTTCTGGTCCCCAGCCAGTGGTGCCATGGACTGCAGCTGTTGCCAACTGAGTCTCGAGGCCAAACCTTGGTGTACATACTCCAAGAAGGACAAACACATTGCTGGTAAATGGTACTGTCAGAAAGTTATACAGGTTGATAGTGCGTGACTCATGAGGCCCAGGCAGTGTACTGGGAGAGTTTTTTCAGTGAAGATGGCCAACAGACTCTACCACGACGCTTCCGAGGCACCTTGTTATCTTTGATGCACCTTTCAACACCACGCCGGAACAGACCCGACCAACCAAATAGTGAGGAACATCCCAGAACTCGTGGACGTACGTCAACAAAGGGGCCAGAAGATAAACATACAACCCTCACGAGGGTACAGGCTGGCCAGCGTAACATACAACCCTCACGAGGGTACAGGCTGGCCAGCGTAACATACAACCCTAACGAGGGTACAGGCTGGCCAGCGTAACATACAACCCTCACGAGGGTACAGGCTGGCCAGCGTAACATACAACCCTAACGAGGGTACAGGCTGGCCAGCGTAACATACAACCCTCACGAGGGTACAGGCTGGCCAGCGTAACATACAACCCTAACGAGGGTACAGGCTGGCCAGCGTAACATACAACTCTCACGAGGGTACAGGCTGGCCAGCGTAACATACAACCCTCACAAGGGTACAGGCTGGCCAGCGTAACATACAACTCTCACGAGGGTACAGGCTGGCCAGCGTAACATACAACCCTCACAAGGGTACAGGCTGGCCAGCGTAACATACAACCCTCACGAGGGTACAGGCTGGCCAGCGAAACATACAACCCTCACGAGGGTACAGGCTGGCCAGCGTAACATACAACCCTCACGAGGGTACAGGCTGGCCAGCGTAACATACAACTCTCACAAGGGTACAGGCTGGCCAGCGTAACATACAACCCTCACAAGGGTACAGGCTGGCCAGCGTAACATACAACCCTCACGAGGGTACAGGCTGGCCAGCGTAACATACAACTCTCACGAGGGTACAGGCTGGCCAGCGTAACATACAACTCTCACGAGGGTACAGGCTGGCCAGCGTAACATACAACCCTCACAAGGGTACAGGCTAGGCCAGCGTAACATACAACCCTCACGAGGGTACAGGCTGGCCAGCGTAACATACAACCCTCACGAGGGTACAGGCTGGCCAGCGTAACATACAACTCTCACGAAGGTACAGGCTGGCCAGCGTAACATACAACCCTCACGAGGGTACAGGCTAGCCAGCGTAACATACAACCCTCACGAGGGTACAGGCTAGCCAGCGTAACATACAACCCTCACGAGGGTACAGGCTGGCCAGCGTAACATACAACTCTCACGAGGGTACAGGCTGGCCAGCGTAACATACAACCCTCACGAGGGTACAGGCTGGCCAGCGTAACATACAACCCTCACGAGGGTACAGGCTGGGCAGCGAAAGAAAGGAATAGTCCTCTCTTTAGATGGCGATGCCAGGTGATCTTTTTAGTGACAGTTCCATGTACCTCCTAAGACTGCTAGATTTCGTAACGAGAAAGCCGGAGGCAGACTCTTGAAATTACACACACCTATACTGCGGGGAGTTACTTTCCAAGTATTGTGTAGGGTAGGCATCCCTAAATATGGGTTCACAGTTCACCTTCGAGATTAAGTTCCCGGGGTATGGACTAATCCCTATCATTCCACGCACAACGGACTCTGCAAGAGGATGAACGGGACCCCGAGGAACATGATGAGGCATGCAACCCCCGAGCAACGTAAACAATGACTAAAGTACATTGCACCGCTCTAGGTTGCCTTACAGGGAAGCCCCACAGGATGGTTTAAAAGTCTTCCCTCCTCAAGTTGATGTAAGGGAGGGGAGTGAGCGGACTTTATACCTTCTTAGGAAACCGAATGGTGATGAAGAATTGTCACCAGAGAACAGGTCTTCGTACTAGTATGTTCTAAGTGTAGAAGAGTGCCCATAATAAACGGTCGTGCTGGCAGACAGAGAGCTGCATGAGCCACAACAGATCCAGAAGCCAGACTACCAAAGTCACGCCGGAGGTCATTGTTTACATCTACGTCCTACGAATGATAACAAGTTGCTAAGTCACTGGAAGCGACCATGGTCATTAAATCCCACAAGCCACTAATTATATTGTCTTCGTTTGGAATCGGTTGATGTCGTTCCATAGACACATACTGAAGTAGCATTATCAGTCGCATGTTCCTTCTGATTACCAGCCTTTGGATAGCTGGATAGAGGAACAGTTCACCTGCCAGGATCTGGTAAGGAGACGCGTCGGAAGTTTGCTATACCACCAGATCACCTGACCAACTCTCGTGGTAGTTGGCAGTTATGTAGTGGCCCAACCTGACCTGTGGCTAAGTAAAACGGGAGAGGACTTGCGTATGAACGGCAGACTAAGTGACCTGACTGGTTCAGCAGGTCGTCAGGGAAAGCGATAAGTGTTCTTCAGACTGATCGAAAATTTGCCTCAGTAGAGCCCCAGAGCTTACTGACATGACGCTGGTGTGGTCCATACTAATCCCTACAAGACTAAAGTTGCAGAAGCCACGAGAAACGAGCTTGCACCGCATGGAAGAAACGACATTATCGTACCATCTTAATCTCTCTGTTACAGTCCGAAAGTCGTAGTTAACAAGGATGATGGGGAATATCGAACTTTAAAGATCCACATCATAGTGGATCTGGCGAAGGGGTTCTTCCAGATACCTTTATACCCCGAATGACGTGAGATAGTTGCGTCGGCACACAGAGGGGCCTGCCTGTATCACTTCTCTGTAATGCCTTACGGTCTGTCGAACTCCCTGGTCGTCTTTAACAAGACGATGTAAACGGTCTCTAGGGGACATGCCAAGGTTGAGACTGTTCGTTGACGACCTCGTAAGTCACCGAAACAGCTGTTGAAGCCATTCTTTCAGAGCTTGAGGATCACAACATGACAATCAAACATATCATATGCGACTTTGTCCACGACCGGGTTGAATTCTCAGAACGCATGATGGGAAACGGAGTTAAATGTTAACAAGATGACAAGCGGCGGGAAAAGAATCAGAATGCTCCACGCCCTACCAGGGAGAAGCAAGCTCGTTCATTTTTAGGCGTGGCGGGATATTGCCCAACCTAATTACCATCTGCATGATAAGAACCAGCCTAACAGGATACACTGGTCAGGGACGTAAAAACAAGCCTTCCGGAGCTATAAAGTCATTCTTCTGCAAGGGGTCGATATTGAATCCACCTGATCCAGACAGGGAGTTTACCCCCGCGCCCTGATACATCTAGCTACACGGCGAATGGGCGCAGTTATGATGCGAGATACTCAATGAGTGTGTGGACCGACTGCCGCGCCGTGAATATAAACGAACCCATGCAGGTCCAACCCTCGGGTCTGCCCATGCTGACTCATTGTGTGTGTGTGTGTGTGTGTACTTATTGCATCCTAATTTATAGATTGAGTGATTTTTTTTCATATAGACAGTTATGGCACGGGCACAACATGCCCCAATCAAATGCCATCTCGGATAAATGAAAAAAAGTTAGAGGAAAATGATATAAGTATTAATCATGACTCCGCTTGTGTTTGTAGACCTGCTGATCCTCACTGGCACAGAGGTTATAGGAAGAGGGAAGACGAAAGGAGGAAGAGTAGTCCCGAGCTTAGCTCTTTGAGGAAGAAGGAAGTACCATAATGATATCTCCTCGAGTGGCCAGTCTCCACACACGAATTATGGAAAGCAGTAGCCAAACTCATGCCTCGGTCTCAAGCCTTGAGGGCAGGAACACATAGAAACACCTCAAGAGAACAGTGACCAAAGTTTTACTTGTAGAACAGAGAGATGGGTAACATCCTGATGTAGAGAAAGGGATGGCTGAACAAAGGTGATGCCACAAGCATGAATGAAACTGAAGGCTTTTGATTCTATTCTTGTAATAGAGAAGTGAAAAGGAAAATAAACTGCAGATATGGAACAGTTTGCTCACAATAAACCCAATTACGGCGCTTACACATCCCCAGCTTTTAGGAAGCAGATTTTGTGATACTGACTCTGTAGGGTTTGCAGGACTGTGTATTACATATGCACACGGACCACACAAACCCAAGCTCCATGTGAGTCCCCTTAAAAGCAGCAGAAGAGAAGGATATCAAAGTGAAGGCTCTCTTCCCACCTTCCACTGACTCCGGCAACCTTGTTAATATGAATAAGGATATGTTTATGTTAATACAGGGTTGAACTGAATTTTTCAGAAATTGAATAGGGATACTGGAAATAATCGCGTTTTAATACCATAAAGTTTTGCTAGGTCTCTCTTTCCGTATTCTAAGATGCTGAACCTGTCTGAACTGAGAGAAGAAATAGGTTCAGTTCGAGAAAGAGAACGAGGCCGAAAATGAAAATGAGTTGAGGTGTGTAGATTGGCGTCATCGTCATAAAAAATGAATGGGGCTAAACGCAGAAGAGAGATACTTTATTGAGAGAAGAGAGCAAGTAGATGATAAAGCCAACCTGAGGAATAACATTATTAACAGAACAGGAGGGGAAAGTCACTCCATCAGCGATAACTGCAGTGGAACGTCCAAAATAGAGGCTGAAAAACCGAAGGAAAGACGTTTAGAAAGCAAAGGTATTTCATATCGTGTCAGGGTCTTGAAGATGTCGAGGGCGTTGATAAAAGTGCCACCAGAATCCTGAGAGGGGAGAACCAGAGGCGAATTACGTAGGTGAGCTGTTCACCAGTAGACCTAGTACTGTAAGATTCGGGCTGGTGAAATGAAGGAAATGGTATTTTAAGAGTTGAGAAAGAAAGAGTTAAGGAGAATTTCAAAAACCTTGGACGTAGCAGAAGTGAGAGTAATGGGGCAATAGGTAGAGTCTCCTTTCTTATGGATGGGCTGCACCAAAGCATGTCTCCAAGAGGAAGAAATAGATTGAGGAAATAGGCAAGCAAGGGTTGAAATTATCTCAGAGGCACACTACCATGGTATTGGAAGAAATATGTCTACTAGGAGCTGGGAGATTACTTGGAAAACCGTGCAAATAGGAATGTAAAAGACGGCGTAAGTGCGGTGGGAAGAGAAGGAGGCGGGGAATTAAAAGTAGAATCTTCCAAAGTTGAATTAGAGGAAACAGAGTGGGCCTGCGAAATAGAACGGCTTGACCAGTTTGAGAGTTAACGATAGGTTGATCAGGTCGGAAGAGAGGTGGAAAGACTAAATTACAGAAATTATTGCAGGTGATTTAAGCTAAGGGCCGAAAAGATATACGTGAGTAGAAGTCAAACAACTCGCTCTCTTTTGTAAGAGGGTGTGATTGAATTTAAGAACAGTTTTACAGAGATTCCGAGCAGAAATGAAAGAGGAGTGGATGTCAGGGGAAGGGAAGGAATTTATGGTCCGATACACTTTGTCCCAGATATGAGAAGCATCAGAACAAGAGCGATTATACCATGACTTGGAGGGGGAGAAAGAATTTAGTTCATTATAGCTGGTAGGATTGCATCCCAGCCAAGATAACCTCGGCTATACGTTCAGCACAGCATGAAGCATCCAGGCCAACTAAACAGTTCCAAATAAGTATAAAAATTAAATGAACATAAACCTCTGCTCAATATAGCGGTACAGTTGATAGAAGGGAAATATACACATTGATGCATAGGGGTACCTTTAGCAAGGTAGTTAGATCAGGGTTAGCAGATGGCACGGTGTGACGTCAAAGGCCTTGGAGAATCAGAAAGCTTCAAAGTGCCACGTCTCTTGACTTCATAATGCAACCTGAGGAGACAGAAATGCAGTTTGAATTTGATCGGCCAGGCGAAACCACACCATGACCCTGTTTACAGAAAGAGACTCAGTTCACGGCCGAGGTCAGCGCTCTCTCCAATTTTTAAAAAGAGCGGTTAGAGAAGGGAAAGGGGGCTTGACAGTGGAAGGTGTATATAGGTGCATAGTGTAGAGAAGAAGAGGAAGGTGTATATACAGTAGTTGTATTGTGTACAAAAGAAGGGGGAAAGGTTTGATAGGGGAAGGTGTGTTGTAGGTTTTGTGTTTGGAAAAATATCCTTACAGACACTGGGCTGTGTATGTAACGATGTTTCTTGCTAGTGAAAGGAAGGGAAAGGTACGTAGTTGAGCTAAACTAAGCATTGTTCATAGTGTACATGGGTGCATGGGTGGATGGATTGGGGTTCCCTTAGTGCCTTGAGGCTCCGTGGTAACCCAGGATGTTCCAAGTTTGTACTGTAGTTTGTATTATTATCTTCGTGCCTTTGCCATACTTGCTCCTTTGCCTCCCCTAAGTATGTGCCAGTTGGCTAAATTCTTAGTCGTCCGTGTTGTTGTTGTTGTTGTTGTTGTTGTTCAGAGTTTTCTGTGTAGGGTTACCTCTCGTTTGTGACGAATCGTTGAGCCCTGTTCTGTATCTTCTATAGCTTCAGCATGCGAGGTCTGGAGGCCAGGTGTGTGGGTATAGGGGAAGAGGTAAGGATAGTTGTGATCCTGGCTCCCCGGAGGATGCCAAAATCTATACAGACTGGTCAGGACCACTTTCCCTTGTGTGGTGGTTCTGTTGATATGATAATCTGTTGGCCAGCCTGGTAATGTTAGCGTGTGACCCAGGATCATGCAGCTCTTCTGGTGAGTTGTCCTGTTTCCCTTTAAGATGCCGTCCTCTGGTGGATCTGTTCTCCCCGCCATCACTGGTGAACATGTTTATGTTCGTTTGTGTTCATCAGTCTTTTTCGAGTTTGTTTGCTGTGGAAGCCTCTGCCTTCACCTGCAGGGACTTAGTTCTTTGTAACTACAGATAGTGTAACGTCGTTGGCATAGAGGCCCTTCATACACATGTTTGCAATTAGAGGAAGAATGTCAGGTGCGTATTAATGAATAGCGTTGGTGATAAGACACTACCCTGTAGTAGTCTGCTTATTAAAGGGAATGTTGGTTACGTGGCTGAGTTGATGATGAACTTCGTGGACCGCTGGTTGAGTAGGTTACACAGTAGTCTGTCTGTGGTAACTGGCATGGCTGACTGTAGTAGACTGTATTTTCGGCCTCCAGACCACACTGTGTCAAAGGCTACACTTGTATCTCCGTATATCACAGGGTAGTTCATTCCAAATCCTCAGGAGACGACAGTTTTATTGCATCCTATTTATATGTTTGTCTGTGTATTATGGTACACTGATGAATCATGGTACATTGATGGGCTCGTGTATCACGGTACAGTCGTGTGTTAGTGTAACATGGTATAGCATTGTACACTGGTACACTAACTTACAACGGTGCGTCAGTTTACTTGTGTATCATGGCATTTCGCTGTATCGCGGTACGCCTGTCTGTCACGGTACACTGGTGTATCAGTGTTCATTGGTGTACCACTGTGCACTAACATATGATGTCATTGGTGTGCCACTGTGCACTAACATATGATGTCATTGGTGTACCATTGTACACTAACATATGATGTCATTGGTGTACCACTGCACTAACATCTGATGTACATTGCTGTACCGTTGTACCATGGTACACTTCCACATGTCTTAAAGATGTGAAAGTAAAGAGTTTGCTCATCTTAATGAAGAGAAGGGAAGTGCCTCCCCTTCTTAACACAGGATGACGAGTCTCTTACTGATCTGTCCTCGGCGCAAAGTGGTTCAGTAACTCATGACGAACAAAATAAGCAATAGTTTAAGCAAAAGTTTTCGAGTTTTTGGCGTCATCAAGTTCGTGAGTGGTATGTGTAGTGTCACCAGACAACTTACATATAAACCGTAGAAACATAAAGACTCAGTCACTCACCTACCCTCACTGTCCACCACCACCACCATCACCAGGCATCTTAGTATGTTAGATTGATTTGTGCCCATATCCCTGGCTTATGTATTGTGCATCTCATGCTCATCCTGTGAGCGGTAGCGTAAAACGATGACAGGGGTCACAAAGGGTCGCAGTCAAACCCCAGTGGGTTGATGTTACATAAGATGTTACAATTCGTATTTCAGTACATACATTACATAGTTTCATAAGGTAAGTTTTACCGACTAGATGCCAAAAGTGGATACAAACTTATGATTTCAGGTATCTTGTTATTAACAATAAGGCGTGATATTTATTGCTGAGGTTGTTTAGATCTATCCCTAAAAGACTCTATTTTCTTCACATTTTAAGACATAGTGGTCTAGTTTGTGTCCAGATCTTTGACCACAAACTTTACAGTTCACATGGTTAACATCTCCAGTTAGGCCAAAGCGCCAGTAGTACCTATAGCCTAGCCTTAGTCTGGCAGTTACAACATCATGTAATCTGATCATCTTATTACTTTCTCCATATACATGTTTGACTTTACACGTCTCACTGTGACGGAAAATGTTTCTACCTGTACTTATCTGAACTCGTCTTCGTGCTTCAAAGAGGTCAGTTAGTTCCTTTCTAATTACAGTTTTGAGGCTTCTAATTGACAACCCAATGATGTGTTCAACATCTTTACTAAGAGTGCAAGTTCGGCTAAAGCATCAGCTGTGTCATGCTCACGGAGGCCTACATGAGAGGGAATCCATAACAATTTGATTTGAATCCTTTGAGCAATAATGTCCGAGTGTTTATGTCTGGCTTCAGAGATCAACGTGATGAATTTCGCCCCATCCATCCCTGACGAGTTAGTTGTCTGTGCGAAACTTTTGAGAGGATGGTACTCAGCAGACTGCTACACAGAATCAGAGAATGTTAGGTTGACACGTATCCAGTGGGTCTCCCTCCTGCAGCGGTGAGGACCATGACCCAGGACCTGGGGTGGGGGTGCTGATGCGCCACCGGGCCTGACCATGAAGGTGTAACAGTGCCGTTAGTTGAGAGGAACTTGTACGACGAGTGGGTCGGACCAGTCCTGTAGGCCAGCAAGTCTGGCACGACCACACTGGCTCTCACACACACACACACACACACACACACACACACACACACACACACACACACACCTCTGGGAACATGACACAGGACGTGGCTCGGTGGGATGGCTCCCAGGGACGTCTACAGATAACAAAGGTGTCTCCCAGGACAGGGTCGTCTCCCAGGGCAGGGTTAAGTCCCAGAACATGATTATCTCCCAGGGCATAGTTATCTCCCAAAACATGATTATCTCTCAGGGCAGGGTTATCTCTCAGAACATGATTATCTCCCAGGGCAAGGTTATTTCACAGAACATGGTTATCTCCCAGGACACGCGTATCTCCCGAGACAGGATTGTCTCCCGGGAAAGAATTTTCTCCCAGGGCAGAGATATCTCATAAAACGGTTGTGTCCCTGGATAGGGTTATCTCTCAGGTCAGAAATGTCTCCTGAAAGACTGTTGTCTCCCAGGGAAGATTTATCTCCCTAGACAGGATTGTCTCCCAGGACAGTGTTGTCTCCCAGGGCAGGGTTGTCTCCCAGGGCAGGGTTGTCTCCCAGGACAGTGTTGTCTCCCAGGGCAGGGTTGTCTCCCAGGGCAGGGTTGTCTCCCAGGGCAGTGTTGTCTCCCAGGACAGTGTTGTCTCCCAGGGCAGGGTTGTCTCCCAGGGCAGTGTTGTCTCCCAGGACAGTGTTGTCTCCCAGGGCAGGGTTGTCTCCCAGGGCAGGGTTGTCTCCCAGGACAGTGTTGTCTCCCAGGGCAGGGTTGTCTCCCAGGGCAGGGTTGTCTCCCAGGGCAGTGTTGTCTCCCAGGACAGTGTTGTCTCCCAGGGCAGGGTTGTCTCCCAGGGCAGGGTTGTCTCCCAGGGCAGTGTTGTCTCCCAGGACAGTGTTGTCTCCCAGGGCAGGGTTGTCTCCCAGGGCAGTGTTGTCTCCCAGGGCAGGGTTGTCTCCCAGGGCAGGGTTGTCTCCCAGGAGAGTGTTGTCTCCCAGGACAGGGTTGTCTCCCAGGGCAGGGTTGTCTCCCAGGGCAGTGTTGTCTCCCAGGGCAAGGTTGTCTCCCAGGGCAGGGTTGTCTCCCAGGAGAGTGTTGTCTCCCAGGACAGTGTTGTCTCCCAGGGCAGGGTTGTCTCCCAGGGCAGTGTTGTCTCCCAGGGCAGGGTTGTCTCCCAGGGCAGTGTTGTCTCCCAGGGCATGGTTGTCTCCCAGGGCAGGGTTGTCTCCCAGGAGAGTGTTGTCTCCCAGGACAGTGTTGTCTCCCAGGGCAGGGTTGTCTCCTAGGGCAGTGTTGTCTCCCAGGACAGGGTTGTCTCCCAGGACAGGGTTGTCTCCCAGGGCAGTGTTGTCTCCCAGGGCAGGGTTGTCTCCCAGGGCAGTGTTGTCTCCCAGGACAGTGTTGTCTCCCAGGGCAGGGTTGTCTCCCAGGGCAGTGTTGTCTCCCAGGGCAGGGTTGTCTCCCAGGGCAGGGTTGTCTCCCAGGGCAGGGTTGTCTCCCAGGGCAGTGTTGTCTCCCAGGGCAGTGTTGTCTCCCAGGGCAGTGTTGTCTCCCAGGACAGTGTTGTCTCCCAGGGCAAGGTTGTCTCCCAGGGCAGGGTTGTCTCCCAGGAGAGTGTTGTCTCCTAGGACAGTGTTGTCTCCCAGGGCAGGGTTGTCTCCCAGGGCAGTGTTGTCTCCCAGGGCAGGGTTGTCTCCCAGGGCAGTGTTGTCTCCCAGGGCAGGGTTGTCTCCCAGGGCAGGGTTGTCTCCCAGGAGAGTGTTGTCTCCCAGGACAGTGTTGTCTCCCAGGGCAGGGTTGTCTCCCAGGGCAGTGTTGTCTCCCAGGACAGGGTTGTCTCCCAGGACAGTGTTGTCTCCCAGGGCAGTGTTGTCTCCCAGGGCAGGGTTGTCTCCCAGGGCAGTGTTGTCTCCCAGGACAGTGTTGTCTCCCAGGGCAGGGTTGTCTCCCAGGGCAGTGTTGTCTCCCAGGGCAGGGTTGTCTCCCAGGGCAGGGTTGTCTCCCAGGGCAGTGTTGTCTCCCAGGGCAAGGTTGTCTCCCAGGGCAGGGTTGTCTCCCAGGAGAGTATTGTCTCCCAGGACAGTGTTGTCTCCCAGGGCAGGGTTGTCTCCCAGGACAGGGTTGTCTCCCAGGGCAGTGTTGTCTCCCAGGGCAGGGTTGTCTCCCAGGACAGGGTTGTCTCCCAGGACAGTGTTGTCTCCCAGGGCAGGGTTGTCTCCCAGGGCAGTGTTGTCTCCCAGGACAGTGTTGTCTCCCAGGGCAGGGTTGTCTCCCAGGACAGTGTTGTCTCCCAGGGCAGGGTTGTCTCCCAGGACAGGGTTGTCTCCCAGGGCAGTGTTGTCTCCCAGGGCAGGGTTGTCTCCCAGGACAGGGTTGTCTCCCAGGGCAGTGTTGTCTCCCAGGACAGTGTTGTCTCCCAGGGCAGGGTTGTCTCCCAGGACAGTGTTGTCTCCCAGGGCAGGGTTGTCTCCCAGGTATAAGAACTCTTCACCACAAGAGTGAGTGTGGCCGAGTTCTGGCAGCCTGAGAGAGAGAGTAGTTGGTGTTGGTCTCAGCTGTTGACGCGGGCCCTCACTCAGAACCTGCCGCAGGTCGAGATCGTAGCGACGGCGCTCATGTGGGAGGCGAGGGCACGGGACACGGAAGGGCGCCTCCCTCCGTGTGGTGGGCCGCCTACTGCCTATGATCCCTGGTAGCACACACTTACCACAACACCTCCCCACACACACACACACACACACACACACACACACACACACACACACACACACACACACACCAGCCGTTGTGCACCTGGTCATAGGGAGTTCAGGCTGGGGTCAGCACGGGTGGGAGTTCAGGCAGGGGTCGGCACGGGTGGGAGTTCAGGCAGGGGTCGGCACGGGTGGGAGTTCAGGCAGGGGTCGGCACGGGTGGGAGTTCAGGCAGGGGTCGGCACGGGTGGGAGCTCAGGCAGGGGTCAGCACGGGTGAGAGTTCTGGCAGGGGTCAGCACGGGTGAGGATTCAGGCAGGGGGGCACCAGAAGGGGTTCAGGTAGGGGGCAGCAGAAGGGGTTCAGGTAGGGGGCAGCAGAAGAGGGGTTTCTGGCAGGAGGCGAGGGGATACAGACAACGAGACACCAGGGGTAAAGTGCCAGGCCAGAGTGGTGAGATTGAGGCATAGGACAGAGGGCGAGGGGGGCTCAAGCAAGGAGGTGGCAGAGGTGGGGGTTGGTTCAGGCAGGGGGCAGCAAGGGAGGGAGTGAGGTACCACGTCAGCCCTGCCTCTCCCCCACCACACTGCAGACAGACAGTGAAAGCCGGTGACGCTAGCCTCTGGCCACTGACCGTGTGGCAGGTGGTGGTACGTGATAGCGTACTGGCCTCCTAAGTGGTTGGTGGTAGTAACCCCCTTAATGGTAGATGGTAGTGTACCAACCTCCTGAGTGGTAGTTTACTGGCCTCCTGAGTAGTAGGTAGTAGTGTACCAACCTCATGAGTGACAGGTGTCAGTGCACAAACCTCCTGAATGGTAGTTGATGGTTTACCGAGCTTCTGAGTGGTAGTTTACAGGCCTCCTAGTGGTAGATGGTAGTGCACAGACCTGAGTGGTAGGTGGTAGTGTGTAGGAGGTTTTTGCTGGAGACGTAGGAGTTGCCACCAGAGCTACTGAGTTGTTCGTCTGGACCACCGAGGACGTAGTGAAGCTTCCAGAACCTCAGAGTGGTGACTGATTGAACTCTCCTGCGATGGAGACTGAGTGAACGCTCTGGCAGTGGGGAATTAGTGAAGACATCTGCAGTGGGAACTGAGTGAACGCCCCTGCAGTGGGGAATGAGTGAGTACTGCTGCAGCGAGGACTGAGTGAACACTCCTGAAGGGGAACTGAGTGAACACTCCTGTAGTGGGGACTGAGTGACCACTCCTAAAGGGGGTAGAGTGAACACTCCAACAGTAGGGACTTTGTGAACGCTTCTGCAGTTGGGACTGAGTGAACAATCCTGCGGTGGGGATTGAGTGAACGTTCCTGCATTAGGGATTAAGTGAGCGCTCTTGCAGTGGGTACTGAGTGAAGACTTCAGTGGGAACTGAGTGAACGCCCCCACAGTGGGGAATGAGTGAAAACTGCTGCAGTGAGGACTGAGTGAACACTTTATGCAGTAGGGACTGAGTAAACACTCCTGAAGTGGGTACTGAGTGAATAATCCTGCAGTGGGGACTAAGTGAACACGCCTGCAGTGGGAACTGGGTGAACGCCCCTGCAGTTAGGACTGAGTGAACGCTTCTGCAGTGGGGACTGAATGAACGCTCCTGTAGTGGGGACTGAGTGAACGCTTCTGCAGTGAAGACTGAATGAACGCTTCTGCAGTGGGAATTGAATGAACGCTCTTGCAGTAGAGACTGAGTGAACTCTAACGCAACGGGAACTCAGTGAACACGCCTGCGGTGGGATTGAGTGAACGTTCCTGCATTGGGGATTGAGCGAACGCTCCTGCAGTGGGGACTGAGTGAATGCTTCTGCATTGGGGACTGAGTGAACGCTTCTGCAGTGGGGACTGAGTCAACCTTCCTCCAGTAGGGACTGAATGTACGCTTCTGCAGTGGGGACTGAGTGAACGTTCCTGCGGTAGGGACTGAATGAGCGCTCCTGCAGTGGGGACTGAATGGACGCTCCTGCCGTGGAGACTAAGTGAACGTTGATGCAATGGAGACTGAGTGAGCAATCCTGCAGTGGGAACTGAGTGAACAATCCTGCAGTGGGAACTGAGTGAACACTCCTGCAGTGAGGATTGAATGAACGCTTCAGCAGTGGGGGCTAAGAGAAGGCTTCGACAATGGGGACTGAATGCACGCTCCTGCAATAGGGACTGAGTGAACACCTCTGCATTGGAGACTGAGTGAACGCTCCTGCCGTGAGGACTGAGTGAACTCTCCTGCAGTAGGGATTAAGTGAAGGTTCCTGCAGTGGGAACTGAATGAACGCTTCCACAATGGGGACTGAGTAAACGCTTCTGCATTGGGGACTGTGTGAATGCTCCTGCTGTGGGAACTAAGTGAAAGCTCCTGGAGTGGGGACTGAGTGAAAGCTCCTGTAGTGGGGACTGAGTCTGCAGTGGGGACTGACTAAAGGCACTTGCAGTGGGGACTAAGTAAATGCTCCTGCAGTGAAGATTGTGTGAACACTTCTGCAGGGGACTGAGTGAACATGTCCCCTCTGGATTCTGCAGTGAGGAGTGGACAATTCTGCAGTGGGGACTTAGTGAACACTCCTGCTGGGGGAACTAAGTGAAAGCTTCTGCAGTGAGGACTGAGTGAACGCTTCTGCAATGGGGACTGAGTGGGGACTCAGTGAAAGCTTCTGCAGTAGGAACTAAGTGAAGGCTCCTACAGTAGGGACTCAGCGAAGGCTCCTGCTGTGAAGACTGAATGAACGCTTCTGCAATCGGGACTGAGTGAACGATCCTGCATTGGGATTGAGTAAACGATTCTGCAGTGGGACTGAATGAACGCTTCTGCAGTTGGGAATGAAGGATTGCTCATGCAATGGGGACTGAGTGAAGGCTCCTGCAGTGGGGACTGAGTGAACGTTCCTGCTGTCGAGACTGAGTGAACGCTCCTGCAATGGGGACTAAGTGAACCTTCTGCAGTGGGGACTGAGTAAACGCTTCTGCAGTGGGCACTAAGTGAAAGCTCCTGTAGTGGGGACTAAGTTAACACTCCTGCAGTGGGGACTGAATGAATACTTCTGCAGTGGGGACTGAGTGAACACTCCTGCAGTGGTGGACTGAGTAAAGGCTCCTTCAGTTGGGAATGAGTGAAGGCTCCTGCAGAAGACTGAGTGAACGCTTCTGCAATGGGGACTGAGTGAACGCTTCTACTGTGGGGACTCAGTGAAAGCTCCTGTAGTAGGAACTAAGTGAAGGCTCCTGCAGTGAGGACTGAGTGAACGCTTCTGCAGTGGAGACTGAACGAATGCTCCCGCAATTGGGATTGAGTGAACGCTCCTGCATTGGGATTGAGTGAATGATTCTGCAGTGGGACTGAATGAACGCTTCTGCAGTTGGGAATGAATGATTGTTCCTTCAATGGGGACTGAGTGAAGGCTCCTACAGTGGGGACTGAGTGAACGTTCCTGCTGTCGAGACTGGGTGATCGCTCCTGCAATGGGGAGTAAGTGAACGCTTCTGCAGTGGGGACAGTGAAGGCTCCTGCAGTGGGGACTGAGTGAAGGCTTCTGCAATGGGGACTGAATGAAGGCATCTGCAGTGGGGACTGAGTGAAGACTTCTGCAGTGGGGACTGAGTATAGTCTCCTGCGGTGGGTACTAAGTGAAGGCTCCTGCAGTGAAGATTGAGTGAGGACTTCTGTAGTGGGGACTAAGTGAACGCTTCTGTAGTGGGGACTGAGTGAACGCTCCTGCAGTGGGACCTAAGTGAAAGGTCTTGCAGTGGGGACTGGGTAAAGGCTTTTGCAGTGGGGATTGAGTGGGGACTGAATGAACGTTTCTGCAATGGGGACTGAGTGAACGCTCCTGCAGTGGGGACTCGGTAAAAGATCCTGCAGTAGGAACTTAGTGAACGCTCCAGCAGTGGGGACTGAGTGAGCGATCATGCAGTGTGGACTCCGTAAAGGCACCTGCAGTGGGGACTCAGTGAAGGCTTCTGCAGTGAGGACTAAATGAACTCTTCTGCAGTGGGGACTGAATAAACTCACCCGCAATCGGGACTGAGTGAACGCTCCAATGGAACTATGTGGACGCTTTTGCAGTGGGACTGAATGAATGATTACCCACGCAATGGGGACTGAGTGAAGGCTCCTGCAGTGGGGTCAGTGAACGTTCCTGCTGTCGAGACTGAGTGAACGCTTCTGCTGTGGAGACTGAGTGAACGCCCCTGCAATGGAACTGAGTGAATGCTTCTGCAATTGGACTGAATGAACGCTCCTGCATTTGGGAATGAATGATTGCTTATGCAATGGGAACTAAGTGAAAGCTTCTGCAGTGAGGACTGAGTGAAGCCTCCTGCAGTAGGTACTGAGTGAAGGCTCCTGCAGTGGGGACTGAGTGAGCGCTCTTGCAGTGGGAACGTGAGTGAACGGTCCTGCATTGGAGACTGAGTGAACAGTCCTGCAGTGGAGCCTGAGTGAGCGCTCTTATAGTGGGAACTGAGTGACTGCTCATGCAGTGGGGACTGAGTGAACGTTCCTGCAGTGGAGACTGAGTGAACGCTCCTGCAATGGGGACGATGAACGCTTCTGCAGTGGGGATTAAATGAACACTTCTGCTGTGGAGACTGAGTGAACACATTTGAAGTGGGGACCGAGTGAACGCTCCTGCAGTGGGGACTAAGTGAACACTTCTGCGGTGGGGACTGAATTAATGCTCCAGCAGTGGGGATTGAGTGAACGCTCATGCGGTGGAAACTTAGTGAACGCCCCTGCAGTGGGGGCCGAGTAAACGCTCTTCCAGTGAGAAGTGAAAGAACGCTCCTGTGGTGAAAACTGAGTAATCGTTTCTGCAGTGGGGACTGAGTGAAAGCTCCTGCAATGGGGACTGAATGAAACCTCCAGAAGTAGGGACTGGGTGAGTGCTCATCCAGTGGGAACTTAGTAAATGTTCCTGTATTGGGGACGGAGCGAACGCTCCTGCAGTGGGGACTGAATGAACGTTCCTGCATTGGAGACTGAATGAATGCTCTAACAGTGGAAAATGAGTGAACGTTCCTGCACTGGGGACTGGATGAATGTTCCAGCAGTGGGAAATTAGTGAACGCTCCTGCAGTGGGAACTGCATGAACGCTTATGCAGTGGGGTCTGAGTGAACATTTCTGCAGTGGGGACTGAGTGAGCGCTCTTACAGTGGGAACTTAGTGAACGCTTCTGCAGTGGGGACCGAGTAAACGCTCT
This sequence comes from Panulirus ornatus, assembly GCF_036320965.1. Lineage (NCBI taxonomy): Eukaryota > Metazoa > Arthropoda > Malacostraca > Decapoda > Palinuridae > Panulirus > Panulirus ornatus. The sequence goes on from NC_092240.1 coordinate 32,817,233, forward strand.
TGCAGTGGTGAGTGAACGCTCCTGCAGTGGGCACTGAGTGAACTCTTCTGCAGTGGGGACTTTGTGAACGCTGCTGCAGTGAGGACTGAGTGAGCGCTCATGCACAGGGAACTTATTGAACGCTCTTGCAGTAGGGACCGAGTAAACGCTCTTGCAGTGGGAAGTGAGTGAACGCTCCTGCAGTGGACACTGAATGAACGCTTCTGCAGTGGAGACTAAGTGAACGCTCCTGCAGTGGGGACTGAATGAAAGCTCCAGCAGTAAGGACTGAGTGAGTGCTCATGCAGAGGGAACTTAGTGAATGTTCCTGAAGTGGGGACGGAGTGAACGCTCTTGCAGTGGGGACTGAATGAACGTTCCTGAAGTGGGGACTGAATGAATGCTTCAGCAGTGGGAAATTAGTGAACGCTCCTGCAGTGGGGACTGGGTGAACACTACTACAGTGGGGACTGAGTGAACGGTCCTACAGTGGGGACTGAGTGAACGTTCCTGCATTGGGGACTGAATGAATGCCTCAGCAGTAAGAGCTGAGTGAACGCTCCTGCGTGGGAACTTTGTGAACGCTCCTGAAGTAGGGGCCGAGTGAACGCTTCTGTAGTGGGAACTTAGTGAACGCTCCTGCAGTAGGGAACGAGTGAACACTCCTGCAGAGAACTTAGTGAACGCTTTTGCAGTAGGAACCGAGTGAACACTCCTACAGTGGGAAGATAGTGAACCCTCCTGCAACAGGGACCGAGTGAACACTTCTCCAGTGGGAACTTAGTGAACGCGTCTGAGTAGGGACCGAGTGAACACTCCTGCAGTGGGAACTTAGTGAACGCTTCTGCAGTAGGGACCGAGTGAACATTCCTGCAGTGGAAACTTAGTGAACGCTCCTGCAATAGGGACCTAGTGAACACTTCTCCAGTGGGAACTTATTGAACGCGTCTGAGTAGGAACCGAGTGAACACTCCTGCCGTGGGAACTTAGTGAACGCTCCTGCAGTAGGGACCGAGTGAACACTCCTGCAGTGGGAACTTAGTGAACGCTCCTACAGTAGGGACCGAGTGAACACTCCTGCAGTGGGAACTTAGTGAACGCTCCTGCAGTAGGGACCGAGTGAACACTCCTGCAGTGGGAACTTTGAGTGAACGTTCCTGCAGTAGGGACCGAGTGAACGCTCCTGCAGTAGGAACCGAGTGAACACTCCTGCAGTGGGAACTTAGTGAACGCTCCTGCAGGAGGGACTAAGTTAACACTCCTGCAGTGGGAACTTAGTGAACGCTCCTGCAGGAGGGACTAAGTTAACACTCCTGCAGTGGGAACTTAGTGAACGCTCCTGCAGTAGGGACCGAGTGAACACTCCTGCAGTGGGAACTTAGTGAACGCTCCTGCAGTAGGGACCGAGTGAACACTCCTGCAGTGGGAACGTTGAGTGAACGTTCCTGCAGTAGGGACCGAGTGAACACTCCTGCAGTAGGACCGAGTGAACACTCCTGCAGTGGGAACTTAGTGAACGCTCCTGCAGTAGGGACCGAGTGAACACTCCTGCAGTAGGGACCGAGTGAACGCTCCTGCAGTAGGGATCGAGTGAACACTCCTGCAGTAGGGACCGAGTGAACACTCCTGCAGTGGGAACTTAGTGAACGCTCCTGCAGTAGGGACCGAGTGAACGCTCCTGCAGTAGGGACCGAGTGAACGCTCATGCAGTGGGAACTTAGTGAACGCTCCTGCAGTAGGGACCGAGTGAACGCTCCTGCAGTAGGGACCGAGTGAACGCTCCTGCAGTGGGAACTTAGTGAACGCTCCTGCAGTAGGGACCGAGTGAACGCTCCTGCAGTAGGGACCGAGTGAACGCTCCTGCAGTGGGAACTTAGTGAACGCTCCTGCAGTAGGGACCGAGTGAACACTCCTGCAGTGGGAACTTAGTGAACGCTCCTGCAGTAGGGACCGAGTGAACGCTCCTGCAGTAGGGACCGAGTGAACGCTCCTGCAGTAGGGACCGAGTGAACGCTCCTACTATAAAAAGAACGAACAACTTTAATGATAATGAAGACAGTACGTTCAGATTGGTCAGACCAGCCAACTAACGCTGGTGTGGTGTATGTGTGTTCTACCTGTTGTGAGTGTAGACAGAGCAAGCCTGTGTGTGTGTGTGTGTGTGTGTGTGTGTGTGTGTGTGTGTCTGTATGTGTGTTCTACCTGTTGTGAGTGTAGACAGAGCCAGCCTGTGTGTGTGTGTGTGTGTGTGTGTGTGTGTGTGTGTGTGAGTGGTGAGGGAACCAGCCAGCCTGGATGGGTGTGGTTGGCTGTGTGACCGCCTGCCCTACGAGCTAGCCGGGCGAGAATTACCTGTTGGTCGGCGAGTGCGTCCCATGTGTGACCTTACTCCCACCCACCTGGGAGGCTTTGTGACCCCACAAGTGAGAGTTCATTACCTCGCTGTGCAGGCGGGGCGGCCACACGGCAGGTCGTCATGTGTGCGCCTGTGACACAGGTGTGTGTGACAGGACCCCAGGGTGTACCTGCCTCCTGACTGGTAGGGGGTGGTGGTACACTGGCTGCTGAGTGGTAGGGGTGTGGTGTACTATCCTCCTGAGTGGATGGTGGTGTGGTACTTGCCTGCTGAGTGGGTGGTGGTGTGGTACTTGCCTGCTGAGTGGATGGTGGTATAGTACTTGCCTGCTGAGTGGATGGTGGTATAGTACTTGCCTGCTGAGTGGGTGGTGGTGTAGTACTCGCCTGCTGAGTGGTTGGTGGTATAGTACTCGCCTGCTGAGTGGGTGGTAGCGGGATACTCGCCTGCTGAGTGGTAGGTGGTGGTGTAGTACTCGCCTGCTGAGTGGGTGGTGATGTAGTACTCGCCTGCTGAGTGGTAGGTGGTGGTGTAGTACTCGCCTGCTGAGTGGTAGGTGGTGGTGTAGTACTCGCCTGCTGAGTGGTAGGTGGTGGTGTAGTACTCGCCTGCTGAGTGGTAGGTGGTGGTGTAGTACTCGCCTGCTGAGTGGGTGGTAGTGGGATACTCGCCTGCTGAGTGGTAGGTGGTGGTGTAGTACTCGCCTGCTGGGTGACAGGTGGTGGTGTAGTAGCAGCAGGAGGCATCATCAGTTTACTAACATTCTTAACACTAGTGTTATAATGCAGGAGGGAGAGATGTGTGTGTGTGTGTCACATGGCGAGTCTTGGTGAACAGTAACTAGGTTTTTGAATTACTTGCTGACACTCAGCACAGAGGGAACACGTGAGCAAGCTACATGCTGACGGCGCAGGGGGTAGCTGGTAGGTGAGTTGCATGCTGACAGTGGAGGGAGGGAGGGAGGGAAGGTATGTGATTTGCATGCCGACAGTGGAGGCGTTGGTATGAGTTCCACGTTCCACCGTGGCAGGTGACAGAGGGCAAGGGTTAGTGGTTCCACGGCGCTCTTGGGCGTCGTCGGCATTATCAGGGCTTGCCTCTCGAGCCGCCCTCTGGGTTTCATCACAGACGATGCCTTCTCATGCCTCCGCTAGCCAGCACCGAGGCTCGCGGGCCGAGCCACTGCCAACCACAAGGTCTATAGTCAGTGCTTTCTGTCGGGGGACCACATGTGTGTGTGTGTGTGTGTGTGTGTGTGTGTGTGTGTGTGTCACCCCAGACAGAGCGGTCATGATAACAGACTGCAGCAGTCATGCGAGACACACACAGGTGTTACATTTACAATGACGTGAGTGAGGAGGATGAAGGGGGAGGAGGTGATGATGACAGTCCGGCGCCCGAGGTGGCATCCGCTTCCACAAGGATCGTCAGTACATGCCACGGGGAGTCCAGTGACCCACCTGCTTCATATTCTTTATTCATTTCCATTAATGTTGAATGTTCATGACTCGTGTTGAGCAGCTAACATCATACCTGTGTTCGTGTTGGTCGAGTGATTCTGTCTCACGGTAACTAACACTGATTCTCCAGTTGTACAGACCCAGGGAAATAAGATCCAGTGAGGAGGGTTCCAGCTGCATGCCACCACCCCCGCGCCACATAATACACTCGCTGACACTCAATTTAGAGGGAGCAGGTGTGTGGGTTACATTCTGCCAGTCAGTACAGAGGGAGCAGGTGTGTAGGTTACATACTGACACTCAGTACAGAGGGAGCAGGCGTGTAGGTTACATACTGACACTCAGTACAGAGGGAGCAGGTGTGTAGGTTAAATACTGACACTCACTACATAGGGAGCAGGTATGAGAGTTACATGCTAACACTCAGTACAGAGGGAGCAGGTGTGTAGGTTACATACTGACACTCGGTACAGAGGGAGCAAGTGTGTGAGTTACATACTAACACTCAGTACAGAGGGAGCAGGTGTGTAGGTTACATACTGACGCTCACTACAGAGGGAGCAGGTATGTGAGTTACATGCTAACACTCAATACAGAGGGAGCAGGTGTGTAGGTTACATACTGACACTCAATACAGAGGGAGCAGGTGTGTAGGTTACATGCTGACACTCAGTACAGAGGGAGCAGCTGTGTAGGTTACTTACTGACACTTAGTACAGAGGAAACAGCTCTGTGAGTTGCATACTGACAGGCAGTATAGAGGAAGAAGCAGGTGTGTAAGTCATATACAGAAAGGTGTGTGAGTTACATAGTGACAGCCAGTACAGAGGAAACAGCTGTGTGAGTTGCATACTGACAGACAGTACAGAGGAAGCAGGTGTTTGGGTAACTTATTGACACAGTACAGAGGAAACAGGTATGTGTTACATACTGACGCTCAGTACAGAGGGAGCAGGTATGTGTGTTACATACTGACACTCAGTACAGAGGAAACAGGTATGTGTTACATACTGACACTCAGTACAGAGGGAGCAGGTATGTGTGTTATATACTGACACTCAGTACAGAGGGAGCAGGTATGTGTGTTACATACTGACGCTCAGTACAGAGGGAGCAGGTATGTGTGTTACATACTGACACTCAGTACAGAGGGAGCAGGTATGTGTGTTACATACTGACACTCAGTACAGAGGAAACAGGTATGTGTTACATACTGACGCTCAGTACAGAGGGAGCAGGTATGTGTGTTACATACTGACACTCAGTACAGAGGGAGCAGGTATGTGTGTTACATACTGACACTCAGTACAGAGGGAGCAGGTATGTGTGTTACATACTAACAATCAGTACAGAGGAATCAAGTGTGTCTCACATACTGACAGACAGTACCGATGGACCATGTGAGTGAGTATGTAACATCATCATCCTAGCAGTTCCCTCAGCAGGCTGTTAACACTGGCGTAACAAGCGGATCCTCAGTACCCCAGTTAACAACAATAATATCCTGCTTATCTCCCCGCCACACACACAGTTAACTTAGCAACAGATACAGTGGTGCTCGTGGGCCTTCGCCAGCAAGGTTGGACATAAACGTATTATAAGTCCTCCATTATATTTCATACCACCTTTTTTTTTTTTTTAAGTGGGTCTCTCTCTCTCTCTCTCTCTCTCTCTCTCTCTCTCTCTCTCTCTCTCTCTCTCTCTCTCTCTCTCTCTCTCTCTCTCTCGTAAAATGGTACTGAATATTTTGAAAGCTTTGGGTGACTTCATAATTAAAGCTTACCACTATCTAATTCAGCTTTCATAGATGCATTACTGGTTAGATAATGATGATTTATGTTTAAAGCTGAAATGATGATCGACTGTTAACTCAGATGGTCCCACGTCATCATTATTGTTACTTGTTCATGAGTGAATGTCAGTTGAGGGTGGGTGGAGCAGCCGTGGTGGGAAGCAGGATGGTGGTTGACCACTAGAATGTTGCCAGACGGCGACCACAACTTTTGATTTATCATTTCAAAGCTTCATAAACAACATGGTTCCCTGCCTCATTTCAGGTTTGAGTTTTCCATTTGTATGAGTAAGTTGCTAATTAGTCAGAACTGTATCTAGACTGTATCTGATGAGATGTTCAAAATTTGTAACAATAATTGATTAACATTTCTTATCAAAACCAAGGATTAATCGTACGATATTTTCCCCTATTGCGATATAAGATGAAGTAGATTTTGTATGGAGAGGAACGTCTTCATCTCACAAGATGCCCCCGAGTGACAGTTCGTGGTTGGTATCACACAGTTCGTGGTTGGTGTCAGTGACTTGACGAAGCATCACTTGTGATGAGAGTTGCTGAGACTTTACAGTCTTTCCCTGAGATATGCTCCTGTGAGGTTGTAAGTCTACCTTGTGTCATCCCATGTAGCAAGTAACGACACAAGGTATTTACTGAGGCCTAACTTGCCCTGTAAACCTGATGATGATACAAATGTCAGCACGATTGACTTTATATCTTCCATCACTGTGTGTTTACGTTGTACGTTCAGGTTAGAAGTGCGAACCAGACCGTTATGTGTGAAGCCTTTGTTAGACAGGCCAGACGTTGTCGGGGAGGGCATGCAGGATGGGTGACTAATGGGGTGAAGAGGGGAAGGGAGGACTGAGGGGAGATCCGCCGCCACACAATACCTCGGTAAGTGATGGACAATCATGTGGGGCGGGTGACCCCTCCTCTGCCTCCCGCCACCACCCGCCGAGCCCACCATGACCCACGCACGACGTGTTCCGGCTTCCGATCTGCCCGTCGTGCATGGCCGACCCTCCCTGTGCTTGCACGTGCCTTCACTTGAGTGATATCAGCGGCTGTTTCATCTGGGAGTATGTTTTTGTTGTTCAGAATGTGTTACTGATGGGTACACACATTCTCTTCCTCACTCATTCTCCAGTACCAGTGTTGGTGAACATCTAGGTATATGTGGCCACAACTTGTTAAGTTTGATGTAGATTTCAAAACCAACTCCCTTGAAACCAGTGATATTACGGCTTATTTTAAAAGGGCGAGTTTTAATGGGCTACGCGACGTATTAACGAGTCTCGCCCTCGTTGGTTCATGCCCACAGGAATTATATGGACATGTTTTGAGCGTCAGTTAATATACCCAATAGATAGATTGCTTCCTATGCACGACAGAAACAATAAGGTCAGGCCTGAATGACACACTCCCCAGATATCGCAAGCGCTGTACGGCGAAGAAACGAATTGAACAAGCTTAAGAAATAAGGCAGTGACCTAGATCTTGCAACGCAGTGTAACACAGGTAGGAGAGATGTTAAATGGCTTATTAAGCAATCGGGGAGAGAGAGAGAGAGAGAGAGAGAGAGAGAGAGAGAGAGAGAGAGAGAGAGAGTATTGCAAGATATAGTAATAGTCATCCTAAGAGATTTTTTTTTTAGATATCTCATTAATAAGAAATATATAAGGAGTGGGATAGGACCCTCGGTAAATGAGGAAGGGGAACCCATTGTGAATGGTTAAAGCATAGCAACAACATTGAGCAAAGTTTTCTATTATGTAGATTTTCCGCTACATAACAGTGGTCAATAGCACACACACACGACACCAGATTTCACCCTCACAGTTAGAGAAGTGCTAACATACATATGTTGAAGATTAGTAAAAGTCCAGGTCCTGATTGTTTCTATCCACAAGTAATTGATAACGTCACCTACGAAATTACCAAAACGTTAACCTTTATCTTCAGTTTATCTCCTGAAGATAGAATAGTGCCGCAGAACTGGAGACTGGCAAACTGTATACCTGTATCCATAGCATGGTTTTAGATGGCTTCGATCATGCCTGACAAATCGATATCAATTTCATGAATTGTGCCATGCCCACGACAAGACTAAAGCAGTAGATATATTTCTAGACGCCCAAAAAGCGTTCGACAAAGTCCTCCACGCTAAATTGATGCATAAAACCCGGGCCTTATGGATCATTGTGTAGGGATCTGGAAGCCTAGTCACGTGGTAGGATACAAAGTCGAAAAGAATGGTCAATCATCAGTGTGGTGAACTGTGATAGTGAGGTCCGCCAGTTGTCCGTCTTGAGGTCTATACTTTTCATCATCTATATTAATGATATTAGTGAAGGGCTGAATACCTTTGCGTCAAAATTTGCAGATAACACAGATGTCGTCAATGCCATAGTAACTGAAGAAGATAAGCTAAGATTACAAGAGGATCTTATTGACTAGAAAATGGTGAAATGCCATTTAACGTCAATAAATGTCAGCTGTTACGAAGAATAAACCTCAGCAAAAAAGTCGATTATGAACTGGTGGGTCACAAGATAAAGGTCGCCCTTTGTGTGAGGGATCTGGGGGTGACTGTCTCCAACAACTTCAGATTCTCCCGCCATTGTAACGAAGCTGCCAAGAAAGTAAATAGGGTCTGATTTATCATTGGAAACTTTATTTACGAAAGCAAGGATGTGATATTGCCCACTATACCTGAGTCGAGTTAGACCAACCTCGAATATCCAGTGCAGTGCCAGACCCCCACTTAACAAGGATATTCTTAAACTGAAAGCAGTGCAGGGAGGAGCAATTAAATGATTCCTTCCTCGCTTAACAAGCCTTAAGAGGACGGACTGGAGGAACTGAATTTGTTCTCTCAAAGCGAGAGGTGCTCTAAGGCAAGTTAATATATTGTTTTAAGATACTTCAAGAATTCAGCAACATCGATATGGAAAGTTTCTTTACAGTTGTTCCAGTACTACCAACGAGAGAAAAAGTGTGGAGGACAGAACAGAACCTTGAGGGACACCGCTGTTGATGGGAAAGGTGAGGCAAGTTGATCCATCAACAGCCACAGATATAGATCAGCCGGAGGGGAAGCTAGATATCAAGGAGGAAAGTGAGGGAGGGAAGCCACAAGAGGGGAGCTTAATGATGAGACCCCGATACCACACCCTGTCAAAAACTTTGGATGTGTCAAGGGCAACTACACAAGGCTCCCCAAAATCTTTCAAGGATGATGACCCGACATTAGCACGACAGGAAAGAATATCACCAGTGGATCTTGCTTTACGGGAAACCATACCGGTGACCAGATTGAAGACTGTGAGTTTCGGTCACAACAGTCGCCCTTCTTAGGGATGGAATGTTTCAGTGCATGTTTCGAAGGAGAAGAAAAGGTTTTGGTTTTTAAACAAAAACGGAACACGAGCAAGCACAGGTGCAAGTTCAGAGGCACACTCTTTCAGTACACGGAGATAAATGCCATCAGGACCATAAGCCTTGCTGGTGTCCAGAGAGAGAGATGCGCTTTTAGGACAGTACAAAAAGAGATTACGTGGAAGGACATAGGATTAGTAAAAGGAGCATCAGAAGGTGAAGGAATGTTAGTCATCCGAGATGGAGTTAGAGAAGAAACGAGAACCAAAGAGAGTTGCTTTGTCCATCATCTGACTTTCCTATAAAAATTTCCTTCGTGCCTGTTAATCCTGCAAGGTATTGTTTCTGCTTATTTTCCGTTCGGTGTGTTGCTGGAGGGAGTGGATGGTGAGGAGAGAGCCTTTGCTTTGCTGATCTTTCTTCTACTGCTTTTAAGGGGACTGCATCTTTTTCAGTAGACCCTCTTGTTTGGACCTTAGGTCTGTGTGGTCTTTATAACTATGTAACTCTCTCTCTCTCTCTCTCTCTCTCTCTCTCTCTCTCTCTCTCTCTCTATATATATATATATATATATATATATATATATATATATATATATATCTTCTCCATCTATCTCTGTCTATCTCTCTATCTATCTATCTATCTCAGAGCATCCTTGATCTTGCCCTCACCAGCGACACAGACTTGATCAGCTCCTAAACTATGGTTTGTTATTCTTTCAAAAAGTTTTCCTGGTAACATCAAGAAGGGATATTGAGCAGTAGTTCTCCGGGTCGGTTTCTAGCCTTCTTGGTTTGGTGTCTGTTAACTCTGGCCTCTTTGAACCTTCTGGGGAAAGTGCCGTGCCTAGCATAGCAGTGTAGATGTTTAGAAGGGAATGAAATCCTGTTTGGAGGTTGTACGCCGATTTGCCTCTTATCTCTCTCTCTATGTTTCCCCGGGGTTGAGTTCTTGGTTTTCTGGAGGGCTGTAGGGAGTTACGGCTTGTCAGTCGCCATTAACGACAGTCGGGTTGGTATGTGACGCCTCTCTGTTCTGAGGCAGCCAGTCGCTCATTTCTTTTTCATGATCTTCGTTCTGTTTTCTTCAGGCGTAATCTTGAACACTGTTTTCTGTGTGTTCCTTGATTATTTTGTCATACCTTGATCATCATCAATTTGGTGATTGTTGATGTTCAGGTTTGTGATCTGTGGGACTCGTCCGTTAGCGTGTGACTCCTCGCCATAATGAATGCTTTCGGATCATTGAATTTCTGCGCTAGATCATGTTGTCCTCTTCCTTTATCCATTAAAGCCTGTTGGAGGTCTTCACATTGTTGATTAAGACTCTAGGAGTTGGCGGAGTCCGGGGTATTGGTGAAACTGTGTTTAGTTTCTGTTATTTCTTTAGCGGGTGGAGGGTAGTATGTTGTCTCGTATCTGTTGATGGGGATTGCAGCTAATTGCACTTTCTCAATGGTTTCACGTCACCGCTCTCGTGCCTTATCTACCTCATCAGTTGACTCCCATTCAAGGTCGGTATTGGGGGAGATCCTTGTTCATTATTTCACTGAATGAGTTCCAGTTGGCTTTCTGTGTAGCCAGCCATTGTATACCGGGAATGAGGATTAGAGCGATTGATATAGTGACCACCGTGGGCATATTAGCTTGAGGTTAGGTTGTCTGATGTGAATATTGTGGTAAGGTCTTGCATCTCTCAAGAATTGTATTTGGTATGGTCAGGGCTGCGTGACCGGCAAAGTTTGCGAAGTTTGGTCCTCGGTGTTGAGAGTCGAAACGTTTTATCATTGTTAGATACATGTTGTGTGTAGCAGTGGCTGAGGTTTGGATGTTTAGCGATGAAATCGTCAGTGATATAGGCTGGTTCTGGTATCCTAAAGATCTCGTAATAGTCTGGTAACATAATACATCTTGTTGTGGGGGATATAGGTTGTAGTTATATTAACTGGGCACATTCAAGTTATTACCCCTCCCGATAAAGTGTCAAAGAACTGATGGGGTCAAGAATCCATCCATAATGACGATATAGAGACGATTATCCGATTTCTCATCATGGAATGGTGGCATCCCTGATCTCATGCGGATTAGTGGCCGAACAAACGCGGCTGTTTTGGACGCTGACGTGACCGGATAAATGAAGTCACACCAGATCGGTACCGGAATATCCTCCCCGTTGGCTGTAATAAAGTCCCTAAACCAGCGGCAATATTCAACACGCGTAACGTTGTCCCTTTCTTTCATGTGTTGGTGTTGTCTTGTAGGGATGCACGAGCGGCGGTATGATCAACATTCTACGTGTGCTGGTGATGGACGAGACGCCCGTCTGCTGTGCCACTTTGCATGCGGACTATTCCGAGCTTCGCATCATGTGGTCCAAACTATCCAATATGTTCTCTGTTACTACCGCCGCCGGCCTGCCTGATCTCGACGCGTCCCACGCGACTGATCCAGATTCAGGAAGCTTGGCAGTTAACCGCCGCGCTACGTTGCTATGTATCACGGGTGTGTCGGGGTACTTTACAGCAAACTGCTCTTGCACTTCGTCTGTATATTGGTCTGCGGTACGTAACACCTCTTACACCGAAGACACCCGAGCCTCAAACGACAAAACCATTGTCACATTGGCTCCTGTTAGCATCCGGGTACGATGCTTGCGTTCAGGGAAACACTGAAGTGACGTTTTGTGAGGAAGGAAGGGGAGGTGAGGGGGGAAATGGAAGGAGGGGTAGGTCGGGCACCTTACGTGTCAAAGGTAACGTCGGCCAATAGTCATAAGAATGAAGCGGTTTTATCAGTTGTAGTACAGGTGCACATTGACTTTTGGCTCACCCTGTAGTTCGAGTGGTGGCAGAACGATTGTATGGACAAAGTCCTGTGTCACTTTTGCACATGCCTTACATCACTCTGACCTGCACGTCCGCTAGTCAACCACCTCCACAGACCAACAGTGGCAGTGATCTCCGAGCATCCCACTAAACCTTCAGTGACACCTCTTGAGCACGATGGTACGTACCCTGAGCAGGACGGTACGACCCCTGGGTGTGATGGCATTGATTTTGGCCGGACTGTTAGAGGTCTGGCCAAAGATCAGGCCTCCCATACATAGGAGTTATGTCGTTGTTCATGTTAGTTAAGGACACATATAAGTCATTCAGAGGGGAACTACTTGTATTGGAGTATATCAGATGTGCAGAGTGTGAGGTTGTCTCTTACTTATAAGCAGCCAGACTTGGGAAGCAGTCAATCCACGGTCAACCCAGTATGAATATGTACATGTCTATGTATGTATATGTTTGGGTATGTGTATGTATTTGTATGTATATGTGCATGTATGAGCGTATATATATATATATATATATATATATATATATATATATATATATATATATATATATATATATATATATATAAGATGAAAGCTGGCAAGGCAGCAGGTTTGGATGGTATTGCAGTGGAATTTATTAAAAAAGGGGGTGACTGTATTGTTGACTGGTTGGTAAGGTTATTTAATGTATGTATGACTCATGGTGAGGTGCCTGAGGATTGGCGGAATGCGTGCATAGTGCCATTCTACAAAGGCAAAGGGGATAAGAGTGAGTGCTCAAATTACAGAGGTATAAGTTTGTTGAGTATTCCTGGTAAATTATATGGGAGGGTATTGATTGAGAGGGTGAAGGCATGTACAGAGCATCAGATTGGGGAAGAGCAGTGTGGTTTCAGAAGTGGTAGAGGATGTGTGGATCAGGTGTTTGCTTTGAAGAATATATGTGAGAAATACTTAGAAAAGCAAATGGATTTGTATGTAGCATTTATGGATCTGGAGAAGGCATATGATAGAGTTGATAGAGATGCTCTGTGGAAGGTATTAAGAATATATGGTGTGGGAGGAAAGTTGTTGGAAGCAGTGAAAAGTTTTTATCGAGGATGTAAGGCATGTGTACGTGTAGGAAGAGAGGAAAGTGATTGGTTCTCAGTGAATATAGGTTTGCGGCAGGGGTGTGTGATGTCTCCATGGTTGTTTAATTTGTTTATGGATGGGGTTGTTAGGGAGGTAAATGCAAGAGTTTTGGAAAGAGGGGCAAGTATGAAGTCTGTTGGGGATGAGAGAGCTTGGGAAGTGAGTCAGTTGTTGTTCGCTGATGATACAGCGCTGGTGGCTGATTCATGTGAGAAACTGCAGAAGCTGGTGACTGAGTTTGGTAAAGTGTGTGGAAGAAGAAAGTTAAGAGCAAATGTGAATAAGAGCAAGGTTATTAGGTACAGTAGGGTTGAGGGTCAAGTCAATTGGGAGGTGAGTTTGAATGGAGAAAAACTGGAGGAAGTGAAGTGTTTTAGATATCTGGGAGTGGATCTGGCAGCGGATGGAACCATGGAAGCGGAAGTGGATCATAGGGTGGGGGAGGGGGCGAAAATTCTGGGGGCCTTGAAGAATGTTTGGAAGTCGAGAACATTATCTCGGAAAGCAAAAATGGGTATGTTTGAAGGAATAGTGGTTCCAACAATGTTGTATGGTTGCGAGGCGTGGGCTATGGATAGAGTTGTGCGCAGGAGGATGGATGTGCTGGAAATGAGATGTTTGAGGACAATGTGTGGTGTGAGGTGGTTTGATCGAGTGAGTAACGTAAGGGTAAGAGAGATGTGTGGAAATAAAAAGAGCGTGGTTGAGAGAGCAGAAGAGGGTGTTTTGAAGTGGTTTGGGCACATGGAGAGGATGAGTGAGGAAAGATTGACCAAGAGGATATATGTGTCGGAGGTGGAGGGAACAAGGAGAAGAGGGAGACCAAATTGGAGGTGGAAAGATGGAGTGAAAAAGATTTTGTGTGATCGGGGCCTGAACATGCAGGAGGGTGAGAGGAGGGCAAGGAATAGAGTGAATTGGAGCGATGTGGTATACCGGGGTTGACGTGCTGTCAGTGGATTGAATCAAGGCATGGAAAGCTGTGTAGGTATGTATATTTGCGTGTGTGGACGTATGTATATACATGTGTATGGGGGGGGTTGGGCCATTTCTTTCGTCTGTTTCCTTGCGCTACCTCGCAAACGCGGGAGACAGCGACAAAGTATAATAAAAAAAAAAAAAAATATATATATATATATATATATATATATATATATATATATATATATATATTTTTTTTTTTTTTTTTTTTTTTTTTGTCGCTGTCTCCCGCGTTTGCGAGGTAGCGCAAGGAAACAGACGAAAGAAATGGCCCAACCCACCTCCATACACATGTATATACATACGTCCACACACGCAAATATACACACCTACACAGCTTTCCATGGTTTCCCCAAGACGCTTCACATGCCCTGATTCAATCCACTGACAGCACGTCAACCCCGGTATACCACATCGCTCCAATTCACTCTATTCCTTGCCCTCCTTTCACCCTCCTGCATGTTCAGGCCCCGATCACACAAAATCTTTTTCACTCCATCTTTCCACCTCCAATTTGGTCTCCCTCTTCTCCTCGTTCCCTCCACCTCCGACACATATATCCTCTTGGTCAATCTTTCCTCACTCATTCTCTCCATGTGCCCAAACCATTTCAAAACACCCTCTTCTGCTCTCTCAACCACGCTCTTTTTATTTCCACACATCTCTCTTACCCTTACGCTGCTTACTCGATCAAACCACCTCACACCACACATTGTCCTCAAACATCTCATTTCTAGCACATCCATCCTCCTGCGTACAACTCTATCCATAGCCCACGCCTCGCAACCATACAACATTGTTATATATATATATATATATATATATATATATATATATATATATATATATATATATATATATATATATATATATATATATATATATTCACGAAGCAGACGCGTGATAACAAAGGAATTTGTAGACCACTGGGGAAAATCAGAGCAGGAGAATTTGCGTAAGCGCTTGCTTGTATTTCAACACATCTTCAGAAGCAGACAGTAACAAATCACAGCTGGAGGAAAATATACAGATGTTAACATGATCACATCTTACACGGTGCTGAGGCAGGCAGTGAGTGAGGGTAGTATGGGAACCATTGTGGAGTCAGAGAACACTGGTAATAAACCTGACCCTACCACTCAGGTCACTACGGCTGTGTCAGGTCATCAACCTTCTTGCACAAGTCACTGTGAAATAAATGAAGGATGACGATATAAGAAAATCATCTACTAATATTCATATTCTTACCGTCAGTCACTTGTATAAGAGCAGATTATAAAAAAATTCTCTATATAAAGCTTTAATCATTTATGATGGAAGCAGCTCTGGAGCAGTCAGTAAGATGTGAGATTTCCTTCATGTGAGCAACACACCACTAGATGGTTGACCACTACGTACACGGTATTTATATTGACTTACTCGAAATTTGAAGTCTTTACCTGTCTGTCTGTCCTAAGTAAAACGTACGACATGTTTTACAAGTAATTGTCATGACTTGGGCTCTTCTTAATCAACAATTTTTTTTTCGTGTTCTCATAAGCAGCGGAATGATAGATTCAAATGATTTGTGGTAGGGTAAACACAGAATATTACAGGAAGACCATCTATCATGTGTCACATTATCATAATACGTGTTTCTATCCTTGGTCTTACATTTGTCCAGTACATGGGAAGGATAACAAAGTTTCTTACCGATTGTATCAATATTATTAGATTCATCGTCCAGAAGTTCTGGGTTGACAATTCGGAAAGGTCTCAGATACATAAAAGAAAATATAGACTGTTTAATACTAAGTCTATGACTTGAGGGGAAGTGAATATAGGATATTGTATTAGTTAGCTTGGTGTAGATGTTATATTTACAACAGTGCTCCTGGCAATGAATCAACACATCATCCAGGAATGGTAATTTTCCATTATCTTCAGTCTCCACAGTAGATTTGATAGACGGCACTGAATTATTTGATTTACATTGGAAAACATAAACATTCATGTGAGGGGACCATATACATGAATTATCATCAACATACCCACACCACGTTATTACAGTGTGGGTTATGGTAGGTACAAATGTCTTTTTACAGAACTCCATATACAGATTCGACAATAGAGGCGACAAGTTGTTTACCATACGTATGCCAAAAGTCTGTTGATAATACTCATTATTGGAAGTGAATTTACAATTCTTAATGCACAATCTTACAAGATTAACAGTCATAAATGATGGTAATTCCAGTTATATATGATGGTGATTCGTGTTCATGGTCCTGGAGTTCTTCCGAAAGATACTGAAGAATATCATCAGTGGGAACTTTGGTGAACAATGAGCAAACATCAAAACTTACAAGATTTTCCTATGGCTGAACAGATACACTATTGAGTTTGTTCATAAGATCACATGAGTTAATATGAGAGCCTGAAATGCTTCCTAGAAGTGGAGACAAGATTTGAAAGAAAACGTAAAGAAAATGTTAAGAACAGCCCAAGTAATGACAATTCCTTGAGGAACATGTCGTACGTTTTACTTGGGACAGACAGACAGGTAAAGACTTCAAATATCATGTAAGTCAACATAGATACTGTGTACGTACTGGTCAACCATCTAGTGCTCTGTTGCTCACATGAATGAAATCTCACATCTGACTGACTGCTCCAGAGCTGCTTCAATCATAAATGGTAAAAATTTTGTTAAGAGAAATTTATTTGAATCTGCTCACATATAGGTGACTGATGGAAAGAATATGAATGTTAGTACAGGATTTTTTTTTATATCGTCATCCTACATTTATTTCACAGTGACTTGTGCAAGAAGGTTGATGACCTGACACAGCCGTAGTGACCTGAGTGGTAGGGTCAGGTTTATTACCAGTGTTCTCTGACTCCACAATGGTTCCCATACTACCCTCACTCACTGCCTGCCTCAGCACCGTGTAAGATGTGATCATGTTAACATCTTCTGGTGTCTCTGTACATTTTCCTCCATCTGTGATTTGTTCCTGTCTGCTTTTGAATATGTGTTGAAATACAGGAAAGCGCTTAGGCAAATTTTCCTGCTCTGCTTTTCTCTCGTGGTCCACAAGTTTATATATATATATATATATATATATATATATATATATATATATATATATATATTCCTATGAGTCCACATGACATTACAGAGTTAGATTATCATCATTTCAATCCATGTTTCTTAGGGCATTAAGTATTTTCAGTCTAGAGTATATTGATGATGAGTTTGAGGAGATATATTCTATTGGATCTAAGTTAAAGTACCCTAGATCCTTCATTGATAAATCCCTTAAGTTAGGAAAGAAATCATTCTATATAGTTGAGCCCAAACCTCCCATTGACACCAAGAATCTTTTAGTTCTCCCTTTTAATGATATTTTTACTTTAGTTCCCATGTTGCTTAAATCCTTTAATGTAAATGTTGCCTTCAGCAACAGTGATACTATAAAGAATATCTTAATCAGGAACTCACCAGAAAATTCTCCTGGGTGCATCTTTAAAGTGCCATGTAGAAATTGTGATAAGTTTTATGTTGGGCAGACTAGTAAGGATCTTTCTGTTAGCCTTAAGCAACATAAATACAATATAAGAACGGGACAAGAATTAAATGCCTTTTTTAGTCACGTTGAAAACTATGTTCATTGTATTGACTGGAGTAATGCCATCTCAGTTATTGACTCTAACTCCAGTGCCTCGAGAAATACCATTGAATCTTTTAGTATGAAATACACAAAGAATTATAATCGTAATATTGGTGATGGTCTATACAAATTGAATAACTTTATTGTTGATAAAATTTGTAAACAATTCACCTTCTTGTCCACATAATAAGTTTATGATACGCTCGTTCTCTGTCTTAGACAATCGCATGTTTACCAAATGGCGTCCTCGCTACGTCTCTTCGTTGTACATCAACTGACTGCTATATTTCTATCTTGTGTGTCCTCTGATGATGTGCTTATTACACGAAAGTGCACTTGGGAGCTTATCGTGTTTCATTTTCCCCTTGGACTCATAGGAATATACTTGATCACGCGCAAAATTATGATCCTTTTCTGGTTCAACCCACTGACTGCACGCCGACCCCGGTATACCACATCGTTCCAATTCACTCTGTTCCTTACACTCCTTTCACCCTCCTGTATGTTCAGGCCCCGATCGCTCAAAATCTTTTTCACTCCATCTTTCCACCTCCAATTTGGTCTCCCAATTCTCGTTCCTCCACCTCTAGTACATATATCCTCTTTGTCAGTCTTTCCTCACTTATTCTGTCCATGTGACCAAACCATTTCAGTACTCAATGACTCATAGGAATATCTTGATCACGCGCAAAATTGCGATCCTTTCCAATATATATATATATATATATATATATATATATATATATATATATATATATATATATATATATATATATATATATATATATTTTATTTATTTATTTTTCTTTGTCGCTGTCTCCCGCGTTAGCGAGGTAGCGCAAGGAAACAGACGAAAGAATGGCCCAACCCGCCCACATACACATGTATATACATAAACGTCCACACACGCAAATATACATACCTATACATCTCAATGTACACATATATATATACACACACAGACATATACATATATACACATGTACATAATTCATACTGTCTGCCTTTATTTGTTCCCATCGCCACCTCGCCACACATGGAATAACAGCTCCCTCCCCCATGTGTGCGAGGTAGCGCTAGGAAAAGACAACAAAGGCCCCATTCGTTCACACTCAGTCTCTAGCTGTCATGTAATAATGCACCGAAACCACAGCTCCCTTTCCACATCCAGGCCCCACACAACTTTCCATGGTTTACCCCAAACGCTTCACATGCCCTGGTTCAATCCATTGACAGCACGTTGACCCCGGTATACCACATCGTTCCAATTCACTCTATTCTTTGCACGCCTTTCACCCTCCTGCATGTTCAAGCCCCGATCACTCAAAATCTTTTTCACTCCATCTTTCCACCTCCAATTTGGTCTCCCACTTCTCCTCGTTCCCTCCACCTCTGACACATATATCCTCTTTGTCAATCTTTCCTCACTCATTCTCTCCATGTGACCAAACCATTTCAAAACACCCTCTTGTGCTCTCTCAACCACACTCTTTTTATTTCCACACATCTCTCTTACCCTTACATTACTTACTCGATCAAACCACCTCACACCACATATTGTCCTCAAACATCTCATTTCCAGCACATCCACCCTCCTGCGCACAACTCTATCCATAGCCCACGCCTCGCAACCATACAACATTGTTGGAACCACTATTCCTTCAAACATACCCATTTTTGCTTTCCGAGATAATGTTCTCGACTTCCACACATTCTTCAAGGCTCCCAGAATTTTCGCCCCCTCCCCCACCCTATGATTCACTTCCGCTTCCATGGTTCCATCCGCTGCCAGATCCACTCCCAGATATCTAAAACACTTTACTTCCTCCAGTTTTTCTCCATTCAAACTTACCTTCCAATTGACTTGACCCTCAACCCTACTGTACCTAATAACCTTGCTCTTATTCACATTTACTCTTAACTTTCTTCTTTCACACACTTTACCAAACTCAGTCACCAGCTTCTGCAGTTTCTCACATGAATCAGCCACCAGCGCTGTATCATCAGCGAACAACTAACTCACTTCCCAAGCATTCTCATCCACAACAGACTGCACACTTGCCCCTCTTTCCAAAACTCTTGCATTCACCTCCCTAACAAACCCATCCATAAACAAATTGAACAACCATGGAGACATCACACACCCCTGCCGCAAACCTACATTCACTGAGAACCAATCACTTTCCTCTCTTCCTACACGTACACATGCCTTACATCCTCGATAAAAACTTTTCACTGCTTCTAACAACTTGCCTCCCACACCATATATTCTTAAACCCTTCCACAGAGCATCTCTATCAACTCTATCATATGCCTTCTCCAGATCCATAAATGCTACATACAAATCCATTTGTTTTTCTAAAGTATTTCTCCCATACATTCTTCAAAGGAAACACCTGATCCACACATCCTCTACCACTTCTGAAACCACACTGCTCTTCCCCAATCTGATGCTCTGTACATGCCTTCACCCTCTCAATCAAGACCCTCCCATATAATTTACCAGGAATACTCAACAAACTTATACCTCTGTAATTTGAGCACTCACTCTTATCCCCTTTGTCTTTGTACAATGGCACTATGCAAGCATTCCGCAAATCCTCAGGCACCTCACCATGAATCATACATACATCAAATAACCTTACCAACCAGTCAACAATACAGTCACCCCCTTTTTTAATAAATTCCACTGCAATACCATCCAAACCTGCTGCCTTGCCGGCTTTCATCTTCCGTAAAGCTTTTACTACCTCTTCTCTATTTACCAAATCATTTTCCCTAACCCTCTCACTTTGCACACCACCTCGACCAAAACACCCTATATCTGCCACTCTATCGTCAAACACATTCAACAAACCTTCAAAATACTCACTCCATCTCCTTCTCACATCACCATTACTTGTTATCATCTCCCCATTAGCCCCCTTCACTGAAGTTCCCATTTGCTCCCTCGTCTTACGCACTTTATTTACCTCCTTCCAAAACATCTTTTTATTCTCCGTGAAATTTAATGATACTCTCTCACCCCAACTCTCATTTGCCCTCTTTTTCACCTCTTGAACCTTTCTCTTCACCTCCCGCCTCTTTCTTTTATACCTCTCCCACTCATTTGCATTTTTCCCTGCAAAAATCGTCCAAATGCCTCTCTCTTCTCTTTCACTAATAATCTTACTTCTTCATCCCACCACTCACTACCTTTCCTAATCAACCCACTTCCCACTCTTCTCATGCCACAAGCATCTTTTGCGCAAGCCATCACTGCTTCCCTAAATACATCCAATTCCTTCCCCACTCCCCTTACTTCCATTGTTCTCACCTTTTTCCATTCTGTACTCAGTCTCTCCTGGTACTTCCTCACACAAGTCTCCTTCCCAAGCTCACTTACTCTCACCACTCTCTTCACCCCAACATTCTCTCTTCTTTTCTGAAAACCCCCAAAAATCTTCACCTTCACCCCCACAAGATCATGATCAGACATCCCTCCAGTTGCACCTCTCAGCACATTAACATCCAAAAGTCTCTCTTTCATGCGTCTATCAATTAACACGTAATCCAAAATATATATATATATATATATATATATATATATATATATATATATATATATATATATATATATATATATATATATATATATATTATTTTATATTATTATACTTTGTCGCTGTCTCCCGCGTTTGCGAGATAGCGCAAGGAAACAGACGAAAGAAATGGCCCAACCCCCCCCATACACATGTATATACATACATCCACACACGCAAATATACATACCTACACAGCTTTCCATGGTTTACCCCAGACGCTTCACATGCCTTGCTTCAATCCACTGACAGCACGTCAACCCCGGTATACCACATCGCTCCAATTCACTCTATTCCTTGCCCTCCTTTCACCCTCCTGCATGTTCAGGCCCCGATCACACAAAATCTTTTTCACTCCACTTTCCACCTCCAATTTGGTCTCCCTCTTCTCCTCGTTCCCTCCACCTCCGACACATATATCCTTTTGGGTCAATCTTTCCTCACTCATTCTCTCCATGTGCCCAAACCATTTCAAAACACCCTCTTCTGCTCTCTCAACCACGCTCTTTTATTTCCACACATCTCTCTTACCCTTACGCTGCTTACTCGATCAAACCACCTCACACCACACATTGTCCTCAAACATCTCATTTCTAGCACATCCATCCTCCTGCGTACAACTCTATCCATAGCCCACGCCTCGCAACCTTTACAACATTGTTATATATATATATATATATATATATATATATATATATATATATATATATATATATATATATATATATATATATATATATATATATTCACGAAGCAGACGCGTGATAACAAAGGAATTTTGTAGACCACTGGGGAAAATCAGAGCAGGAGAATTTGCGTAAGCGCTTGCTTGTATTTCAACACATCTTCAGAAGCAGACAGTAACAAATCACAGCTGGAGGAAATATACAGATGTTAACATGATCACATCTTACACGGTGCTGAGGCAGGCAGTGAGTGAGGGTAGTATGGGAACCTTTTGTGGAGTCAGAGAACACTGGTAATAAACCTGACCCTACCACTCAGGTCACTACGGCTGTGTCAGGTCATCAACCTTCTTGCACAAGTCACTGTGAAATAAATGAAGGATGACGATATAAGAAAAATCATCTACTAAATTCATATTCTTACCGTCATCACTTGTAATAAGAGCAGATTATAAAAAAATTCTCTATATAAAGCTTTAATCATTTATGATGGAAGCAGCTCTGGAGCAGTCAGTAAGATGTGAGATTTCCTTCATGTGAGCAACACACCACTAGATGGTTGACCACTACGTACACGGTATTTATATGACTTACTCGAAATTTGAAGTCTTTACCTGTCGTCTGTCCCTAAGTAAAACGTACGACATGTTTTACAAGTAATTGTCAATGACTTGGGCTCTTCTTAATCAACAATTTTTTTTTCGTGTTCTCATAAGCAGCGGAATGATAGATTCAAATGATTTGTGGTAGGGTAAACACAGAATATTACAGGAAGAACCATCTATCATGTGTCACATTATCATAATACGTGTTTCTATCCTTGGTCTTACATTTGTCCAGTACATGGAAGGATAACAAAAGTTTCTTACCGATTGTATCAATATTATTAGATTCATCGTCCAGAAGTTCTGGGTTGACAAAATTCGGAAAGGTCTCAGATACATAAAAGAAAATATAGACTGTTTAATACTAAGTCTATGACTTGAGGGGAAGTGAAATATAGGATATTGTATTAGTTAGCTTGGTGTAGATGTTATATTTACAACAGTGCTCCCGGCAATGAATCAACACATCATCCAGGAATGGTAATTTTCCATTATCTTCAGTCTCCACAGTAGATTTGATAGACGGCACTGAATTATTTTGATTTACATTGGAAAACATAAACATTCATGTGAGGGGACCATATACATGAATTATCATCAACATACCCACACCACGTTATTACAGTGTGGGTTATGGTAGGTACAAATGTCTTTTTACAGAACTCCATATACAGATTCGACAATAGAGGCGACAAGTTGTTTACCATACGTATGCCAAAAGTCTGTTGATAATACTCATTATTGGAAGTGAATTTACAATTCTTAATGCACAATCTTACAAGATTAACAGTCATAAATGATGGTAATTCCAGTTATATATGATGGTGATTCGTGTTCATGGTCCTGGAGTTCTTCCGAAAGATGCTGAAGAATATCATCAGTGGGAACTTTGGTGAACAATGAGCAAACATCAAACCTTACAAGATTTTCCTATGGCTGAACAGATACACTATTGAGTTTGTTCATAAGATCACATGAGTTAATATGAGAGTCTGAAATGCTTCCTAGAAGTGGAGACAAGATTTGAAAGAAAACGTAAAGAAAATGTTGATTAAGAACAGCCCAAGTAATGACAATTCCTTGAAGAACATGTCGTACGTTTTACTTGGGACAGACAGACAGGTAAAGACTTCAAATCTCATGTAAGTCAACATAGATACTGTGTACGTACTGGTCAACCATCTAGTGGTGTGTTGCTCACATGAATGAAATCTCACATCTGACTGACTGCTCCAGAGCTGCTTCAATCATAAATGGTAAAAATTTTATAGAGAAATTTATTTGAATCTGCTCACATATAGGTGACTGATGGAAAGAATATGAATGTTAGTACAGGATTTTTTTTTATATCGTCATCCTACATTTATTTCACAGTGACTTGTGCAAGAAGGTTGATGACCAGACACAGCCGTAGTGACCTGAGTGGTAGGGTCAGGTTTATTACCAGTGTTCTCTGACTCCACAATGGTTCCCTCACTCACTGCCTGCCTCAGCACCGTGTAAGATGTGATCATGTTAACATCTTCTGGTGTCTCTGTACATTTTCCTCCATCTGTGATTTGTTCCTGTCTGCTTTTGAATATGTGTTGAAATACAGGAAAGCGCTTAGGCAAATTTTCCTGCTCTGCTTTTCCCTCGTGGTCCACAAGTTTATATATATATATATATATATATATATATATATATATATATATATATATATATATATATATATATATATATTTATATATATATATATATATATATATATATATATATATATATATATATATATATATATATATATATATATATATATATATATATATATGTATTATCCCTGGGGATAGGGGATGAAGAATACTTCCCACGTATTCCCTGCGTGTCGTAGAAGGCGACTAAAAGGGGAGGGAGCGGGAGGCTGGAAATCCTCCCCTCTCGTTTTTTTTTTTCTTTTTTTTTAATTTTCCAAAAGAAGGAACAGAGGGGGGCCAGGTGAGGATATTCCACAAAGGCCCAGTCCTCTGTTCTTAACGCTACCTCGCTAATGCGGGAAATGGCGGATAGTTTAAAAGAAAGAAAAGATTTATATATATATATATATATATATATATATATATATATATATATATATATATATATATATATATTCCTATGAGTCCACATGACATTACAGAGTTAAATTATCATCATTTCAATCCATGTTTCTTAGGGCATTAAGTATTTTCAGTCTAGAGTATATTGATGATGAGTTGAGGAGATATATTCTATTGGATCTAAGTTAAAGTACCCTAGATCCTTCATTGATAAATCCCTTAAGTTAGGAAAGAAATCATTCTATATAGTTGAGCCCAAACCTCCCATTGACACCAAGAATCTTTTAGTTCTCCCTTTTAATGATATTTTTACTTTAGTTCCCATGTTGCTTAAATCCTTTAATGTAAATGTTGCCTTCAGCAACAGTGATACTATAAAGAATATCTTAATCAGGAACTCACCAGAAAATTCTCCTGGGTGCATCTTTAAAGTGCCATGTAGAAATTGTGATAAGTTTTATGTTGGGCAGACTAGTAAGGATCTTTCTGTTAGCCTTAAGCAACATAAATACAATATAAGGACGGGACAAGAATCAAATGCCTTTTTTAGTCACGTTGAAAACTATGTTCATTGTATTGACTGGAGTAATGCCATCTCAGTTATTGACTCTAACTCCAGTGCCTCGAGAAATACCATTGAATCTTTTAGTATGAAATACACAAAGAATTATAATCGTAATATTGGTGATGGTCTATACAAATTGAATAACTTTATTGTTGATAAAATTTGTAAACAATTCACCTTCTTGTCCACATAATAAGTTTATGATACGCTCGTTCTCTGTCTTAGACAATCGCATGTTTACCAAATGGCGTCCTCGCTACGTCTCTTCGTTGTACATCAACTGACTGCTATATTTCTATCTTGTGTCTCCTCTGATGATGTGCTTATTACACGAAAGTGCACTTGGGAGCTTATCGTGTTTCATTTTCCCTTTGGACTCATAGGAATATACTTGATCACGCGCAAAATTATGATCCTTTCCTGGTTCAACCCACTGACTGCACGTCGACCCCGGTATACCACATCGTTCCAATTCACTCTGTTCCTTACACTCCTTTCACCCTCCTGTATGTTCAGGCCCCGATCGCTCAAAATCTTTTTCACTCCATCTTTCCACCTCCAATTTGGTCTCCCAATTCTCGTTCCTCCACCTCTAGTACATATATCCTCTTTGTCAGTCTTTCCTCACTTATTCTCTCCATGTGACCAAACCATTTCAGTACTCAATGACTCATAGGAATATCTTGATCACGCGCAAAATTGCGATCCTTTCCAATATATATATATATATATATATATATATATATATATATATATATATATATATATATATATATATACATATATATATATATATATATATATATATATTATTTATTTATTTTGCTTTGTCGCTGTCTCCCGCGTTAGCGAGGTAGCGCAAGGAAACAGACGAAAGAATGGCCCAACCCGCCCACATACACATGTATATACATAAACGTCCACACACGCAAATATACATACCTATACATCTCAATGTACACATATATATATACACACACAGACATATACATATATACACATGTACATAATTCATACTGTCTGCCTTTATTTGTTCCCATCGCCACCTCGCCACACATGGAATAACAACTCCCTCCCCCATGTGTGCGAGGTAGCGCTAGGAAAAGACAACAAAGGCCCCATTCGTTCACACTCAGTCTCTAGCTGTCATGTAATAATGCACCGAAACCACAGCTCCCTTTCCACATCCAGGCCCCACACAACTTTCCATGGTTTACCCCAGACGCTTCACATGCCCTGGTTCAATCCATTGACAGCACGTTGACCCCGGTATACCACATCGTTCCAATTCACTCTATTCCTTGCACGCCTTTCACCCTCCTGCATGTTCAAGCCCCGATCACTCAAAATTTTTTTCACTCCATCTTTCCACCTCCAATTTGGTCTCCCACTTCTCGTTCCCTCCACCTCTGACACATATATCCTCTTTGTCAATCTTTCCTCACTCATTCTCTCCATGTGACCAAACCATTTCAAAACACCCTCTTCTGCTTTCTCAACCACACTCTTTTTATTTCCACACATCTCTCTTACCCTTACATTACTTACTCGATCAAACCACCTCACACCACATATTGTCCTCAAACATCTCATTTCCAGCACATCCACCCTCCTGCGCACAACTCTATCCATAGCCCACGCCTCGCAACCATACAGCATTGTTGGAACCACTATTCCTTCAAACATACCCATTTTTGCTTTCCGAGATAATGTTCTCGACTTCCACACATTCTTCAAGGCTCCCAGAATTTTCGCCCCCTCCCCCACCCTATGATTCACTTCCGCTTCCATGATTCCATCCGCTGCCAGATCCACTCCCAGATATCTAAAACACTTTACTTCCTCCAGTTTTTCTCCATTCAAACTTACCTCCCAATTGACTTGACCCTCAACCTTACTGTACCTAATAACCTTGCTCTTATTCACATTTACTCTTAACTTTCTTCTTTCACACACTTTACCAAACTCAGTCACCAGCTTCTGCAGTTTCTCACATGAATCAGCCACCAGCGCTGTATCATCAGCGAACAACAACTAACTCACTTCCCAAGCATTCTCATCCACAACAGACTGCACACTTGCCCCTCTTTCCAAAACTCTTGCATTCACCTCCCTAACAACCCCATCCATAAACAAATTGAACAACCATGGAGACATCACACACCCCTGCCGCAAACCTACATTCACTGAGAACCAATCACTTTCCTCTCTTCCTACACGTACACATGCCTTACATCCTCGATAAAAACTTT
The DNA here is from genome assembly GCF_036320965.1 of Panulirus ornatus. Taxonomy (NCBI): domain Eukaryota; kingdom Metazoa; phylum Arthropoda; class Malacostraca; order Decapoda; family Palinuridae; genus Panulirus; species Panulirus ornatus. The sequence goes on from NC_092240.1 coordinate 32,844,556, forward strand.
TCACTGCTTCTAACAACTTGCCTCCCACACCATATATTCTTAAAACCTTCCACAGAGCATCTCTATCAACTCTATCATATGCCTTCTCCAGATCCATAAATGCTACATACAAATCCCTTTGTTTTTCTAAAGTATTTCTCCCATACATTCTTCAAAGGAAACACCTGATCCACACATCCTCTACCACTTCTGAAACCACACTGCTCTTCCCCAATCTGATGCTCTGTACATGCCTTCACCCTCTCAATCAAGACCCTCCCATATAATTTACCAGGAATACTCAACAAACTTATACCTCTGTAATTTGAGCACTCACTCTTATCCCCTTTGTCTTTGTACAATGGCACTATGCAAGCATTCCGCAAATCCTCAGGCACCTCACCATGAATCATACATACATTAAATAACCTTACCAACCAGTCAACAATACAGTCACCCCCTTTTTTAATAAATTCCACTGCAATACCATCCAAACCTGCTGCCTTGCCGGCTTTCATCTTCCGTAAAGCTTTACTACCTCTTCTCTATTTACCAAATCATTTTCCCTAACCCTCTCACTTTGCACACCACCTCGACCAAAACACCCTATATCTGCCACTCTATCGTCAAACACATTCAACAAACCTTCAAAATACTCACTCCATCTCCTTCTCACATCACCATTACTTGTTATCATCTCCCCATTAGCCCCCTTCACTGAAGTTCCCATTTGCTCCCTCGTCTTACGCACTTTATTTACCTCCTTCCAAAACATCTTTTTATTCTCCGTGAAATTTAATGATACTCTCTCACCCCAACTCTCATTTGCCCTCTTTTTCACCTCTTGAACCTTTCTCTTCACCTCCCGCCTCTTTCTTTTATACCTCTCCCACTCATTTGCATTTTTCCCTGCAAAAATCGTCCAAATGCCTCTCTCTTCTCTTTCACTAATAATCTTACTTCTTCATCCCACCACTCACTACCTTTCCTAATCAACCCACTTCCCACGCTTCTCATGCCACAAGCATCTTTTGCGCAAGCCATCACTGCTTCCCTAAATACATCCAATTCCTTCCCCACTCCCCTTACTTCCATTGTTCTCACCTTTTTCCATTCTGTACTCAGTCTCTCCTGGTACTTCCTCACACAAGTCTCCTTCCCAAGCTCACTTACTCTCACCACTCTCTTCACCCCAACATTCTCTCTTCTTTTCTGAAAACCCCCAAAAATCTTCACCTTCACCTCCACAAGATCATGATCAGACATCCCTCCAGTTGCACCTCTCAGCACATTAACATCCAAAAGTCTCTCTTTCGTGCGTCTATCAATTAAAACGTAATCCAAAATATATATATATATATATATATATATATATATATATATATATATATATATATATATATATATATATATATATTCATACATCCCAGACGCTTCACATGCCTTGCTTCAATCCACTGACAGCACGTCAACCCCGGTATACCACATCGCTCCAATTCACTCTATTCCTTGCCCTCCTTTCACCCTCCTGCATGTTCAGGCCCCGATCACACAAAATCTTTTTCACTCCATCTTTCCACCTCCAATTTGGTCTCCCTCTTCTCCTTGTTCCCTCCACCTCCGACACATATATCCTCTTGGTCAATCTTTCCTCACTCATCCTCTCCATGTGCCCAAACCACTTCAAAACACCCTCTTCTGCTCTCTCAACCACGCTCTTTTTATTTCCACACATCTCTCTTACCCTTACGTTACTCACTCGATCAAACCACCTCACACCACACATTGTCCTCAAACATCTCATTTCCAGCACATCCACCCTCCTGCGCACAACTCTATCCATAGCCCACGCCTCGCAACCATACAACATTGTTGGAACCACTATTCCTTCAAACATACCCATTTTTGCTTTCCGAGATAATGTTCTCGACTTCCACACATTCTTCAAGGCCCCCAGGATTTTCGCCCCCTCCCCCACCCTATGATCCACTTCCGCTTCCATGGTTCCATCCGCTGCCACATCCACTCCCAGATATCTAAAACACTCGCCTTTTCCCTCGTTAGTGAGGTAGCGTTAAGAACAGAGGACTGAGCCTTAGAGGGAATATCCTCACTAGGCCCACTTCTCTGTTCCCTTTAAATCAACTTTTCCCCACAATTAATTCATATGTTTAAACCATTTCAGCACACCCTCTTCAGCTCTATCAACCACATTCTTTTTCTCTCTGCAATTCTCTCTTACCCTTTCATTACTTAATTTTAGACTGAGGAAACTCGAAATCTTAACAAACTGAAAGAAGGAAAGTCCTTAACTAAATCGAGAGAAACATATCCCTTAAACATAAATTGAAAGAAGCGGGAATCTTGAACATAAATTGTGGGAAGTAGTGACTGTGAACCTAAAGTGAGAGAAGCAAGATATCTTGAACCTAAACTGAGAGAAGCAAGATATCTTGAGACTAAACTGAGAGAAGCAAGATATCTTGAGACTAAACTGAGAGAAGCAAGATATCTTGAACCTAAACTGAGAGAAGCAAAGTCCTTGAACATGGACGTAAATTAGAGTGATCGTCGAGCCTGAGAGAAGCGGAATCCTGGAGCATTAATTAATGTGCTTTGATTAATGCCGGTGTCAGCGGTCAGTTCATCCCGCATCCCAGGCTCATCCTGTGAGCGGCAGCGTAAAAGAATTACAGAGGTCACAGAGGATCATTGTCAAGCCCCAGCTGCAAGATGGTTCTGTATTGTTACAGAGTTAATTCATTACATAAACTTACAGACTTTCATACAGTCAATTCATCTACTTCAACCTTAGAATTTCAGGTATTGATGTGTCATATCTAGCAGGGTTTGTTTGGACTTAACTCCTTGTTCTATTTTCAGTCGTCTGAGACATGACGGTCTGGGGTGTGTCCATATCTCTGGCCACAAATATTACAATTCACATGGTTTCATCTCAAGATAGGTTAAAGCGCCGACAGTTCGTACAGTGGAATCATCTTCATCTATCGCGTAGAGAAACAGAGTCCTTGCAGTATAGAGAGTGTTGAGTTATAGTGTAGGGCGGAGAACAGAGTGGAGATTGTGTGGATGTGGTTCGGCGAATGTCCATCAATCATGATTGAAGAATTAACGGTCGTCCTACACCGCAGCCTAGCCGCTTCCTAGGGACGCTGAGTGCCATGATAGTATCAAGCTAAACCTCATTTTATCGTCATTGTTATCATTGAATTATTGTTATTATTATCATTATTATCATTATTATTATTATTATTATTATTATTATTTGATATTCATATGAAACGCTGCACTTTAACTGTGATCTTACCTTGTCAGTTCTGATTACGTAAACACAACTTTGTGAGGGACGACTGCAAATCCAACTTTATTTCACTGGGAAAGTTATGTTTGGCGGGCCTGTCAGATGTTCCCCGAGGTAGGAAAGGTGATATTTTTACCGGTTTAAAAATGGAGCAGCTCGCTGCAGCCTCTGTCGGCATCTCCCAAGTCGTCTTGTTGCTACTGTGGTGCATGGCAACATGCCGACTTTGTTGTTGTTGTTAGAATCGCCAGTTCCCTGCCTGGTACGGGCCTTTGTCTTATGACATACCGTTCGTAGATGTGATTTTATCTCAGCAACGGACGACTGTATCCTTCAGCAGTATCTCTGTTGTTTTTGAAATGTTAAAATGAATGGTTAGAAGTGCGAGATGTCGAACGTCAGAAATTAATTATCGTACGCTACGGTACGCGCGAGGAGAGGTAGGTTTTCCCTTTCATGTTCCCAAGCTTGAGCTTTATTGCCATGAAGTGTTGGCTCTTGGGTATTCATCTCAAAGTGAACACAGGAAAAACTAATTATTTAGAAAGAAACATGGGAATGAATTGCGTTTTCGCACTGTTACCTTTAACCAGTTCGGTTTCCCCGTTTAAGATCCACTTGTACAGTTCAGACTAGATATTTTTTTTTTTCGATCTTCATCCCTTCGTTAGCGCCGTGGCAGAGGTCACTTCGTCAATACCCACGGGTTGGAAGGAACGGAAAGTGGGATTAAGTATGTAAAGTGCATTCATCAGCAGAAGAGTGAATAGGGTTAAGAGAAGAAAAGAGGTCATTTTTAGAGAAGAAAGATGATGACGATAGGACAGAACCCCGAGATGAGCGATGTCGCTCTGTCAATGACTACTGCACAGGAATGGCCAAAGAGAAAGCGATGTTAAGAGAACAGCAGAACTAGAGGAAAGAAATTTAGAAAGCCACACCTCTATCACATGTTTTGGATATGTCGAGGGCCACTGATAGAGTTTCACTGAGATCACTGAGAGATGAGGACCAGAGTCATATCTCATACGAGAGATCATCAGTAGACTTAACACTGGTGGTCAGAGAGATCGTTCCAGTCGAGTTCTGGTGTCTGGCCTGGTGTCTGGGCAAGGCTTCGGGTGTGACCCGCGTCCTTTCCAAGTATCTGATATTAAGTAACCAACTCTCGCAGTAAAAGGTCTTCTCTGTTAAGTAACCAACTCTTAAAGTAAAAGGTCTTCTCTAGCATCTGCAAATAGCTAACCTGTCTGAGTCATTGGCCTTTTCAAACAGCTTTGCGCAACTCACTTCTCCAAGTAACTGGACTGACTGCGCAACTCTGAACGACGACTAACCTTTCCGAGTAACTAGCCTCCCGAGCAACTCTGAGTAACCAACATTCTCGAGTAATTGGACTTTTTGAGCAGCCCTGAGGAACTAACCTCTCCCGGTAACGAACCTTCCCGCGGAGGCTCTGAGCAAGTAACCTCTCCGAGTAACGCCCTCCTGAGCAACCATGAGCAACTAACCTCTCCAACTACAGACCCTCCTGAGGAGCCCTGAGCAACTGACCTTTCCGAGTAACGGACCTTACAGAGTAGCCCTGGACGACTAATACTTCCGGTAACTCATAGTAACTAACCTTTCCACGCACATCGTAGTAATTATTCTCAAGGAATTCAGAGCCACTGGCCCATCCAGGCAACTTCCCTCTCCGAGCGGTCTGAACACATCTGAACATCTGGATTTTCCGTGCAACTTTAAGCAACCAACTTCTCCAAGCAACCAGGAGCAAGTACTACTAGCAGCTCTGACCAACCAGACTCTCCCATCAGCCTTAGGCAACTAACCTCCTCTGGTAACCTCCTCTGGCAGTGCGGGGTGAATAATAACCTATCGCGGGGGCAGCTAACCCACCAGGGTCGAGGCACTGAACCTGTCATGCTCCTGCGGGTCGAGGCACTGAACCTGTCATGCTCCTGCAGGTCGAGGCACTGAACCTGTCATGCTCCTGCAGGTCGAGGCACTGAACCTGTCATGCTCCGTCATGCTCCTGCCTGTCCCGAGGATCCCATGACATGGCGTGGGCATGAAAGCAGCCAGCGTGGGACGGTGCTTCGTGGTGTTGGAGCATGTGGCTTTTGTTGCCAATTCCCCGGGCCTGGACCTTCCCTGGAGCATATAAGGGGTGACCCAGCCCAGTGCCTAGGCCCCTCACCACCGGCGGGCCGCCCTAGAGCATAGGGCCCGCACCTCCTGAATTGTAGGAAGGTTTAATCTCAAAACAACAACTCTTTCCTTTCTGAGTTAGCCTGAAGGTGGCAGACTACGGCCAGGCTAGCGCGGAGGAGAGTCATATATACATAGTTGCCGTGTGGATCCTAGGATCATTCCTCACTTCTGTGTCGACATTCCTCAAGGACTCTGCCTCTTTGGTGCGGTTAGTGTTATTAGTCGTGTGTGATCCCCCTTGCGTGAGCTCTGTATGTGTGTATTGTTCCTTTTGTTCATTTGTGTGCTTCCTTGGTCATTATCTGTCTTATCATCATTGTGTCCATGGTCATTATCTGTCTCATCATCATTGTGTCCATGGTCGTTATCTGTCTCATCATCATTGTGTCCATGGTCATTATCTGTCTCATCATCATTGTGTCCATGGTCATTATATCTCATCATCATTGTGTCCATGGTCATTATATCTCATCATCATTGTGTCCATGGTCATTATATCTCATCATCATTGTGTCCATGGTCATTATCTGTCTCATCATCATCATTGCTAGTATGCCCGCTTCCCCTCCTCTTAGCCCGTAATGTTTGCGATCATTCTTGTGTCTGCTTTTGTCATGCATCAGGGAGTAATTATCGTCATGTCTTGGAGCAGCTTGGAGCAACCAGCCTCACCATGCAACTCGACTCAACCAACTTTTTTTTCTTTTTTTTAACATTTGAGAGAAACTAACTCCCTCAGGCAACTCTAAGCGTCTGTCTTCCTCAGAAGAAAAAAAATTGGAGCAGTCAACTTTCCCAGGAATCTCGGAGCCACTCATCTAACGGACCGTATGGGGAGGTAAGAGGTAATTAAGCACAGTAACTAACCTCCGAACGACTAGCCTCTGTGAGCAGCTCCCGGCAACTAGCCGCCTGCCCAAGCAACAATGAGCGTTAAGTAATCTGTGCTCGCCTCTCTCGTCTCCCAGCCAGTCGCCCTTCGTGACGATCAACCTAAATATAGAAGACTCTTGTGTAAATCTAACTCGTCCTGGTTGACGTAGTGGCAACGTTGGTGTACATCATTTACACGAGTGTGATCCTCTCCTGCAGCAAGAGAGGCAGATATGTGATGTTGTCTTGAGCACGAGGATGCGACCCTTGAGTATGGATGGTTTGGCCTGTGATCCTGTCCTCAAGGGTCAGGTCAAAAGCCAGATCATCATACACAAGGGTCGTTCTTTCGTGCTCAGTGGTCACAAATTTCCTTCATGCTGAAGGTCGTGCCGTCGTGCTCAAGGGTCAAACTGTCGTACTCAAGGGTCATACTGTCGTGCTCAAGGGTCATACTGTCGTGCTCAAGGGTCATACCATTGTCGCGCTCAAGTGTCATACTGTCGTAATCAAGGAGTAATGGAGCAACAAGTGTCACTGTGATGAAACGTTCACACGATAAAAAAAAAAATATCCCACCACTCACTGAGTGAAAAAATATGACACCACGGACAAAGGATTTTGAAAAGTGCCCATTGGTCTGGCCTCACTGCTTTCATGATATTGTAATTTATAGATTTCTGGCGACATTTCCTGTCATTTACCACTATGAATAATATATTGATTTCATATTACGTTGAAAATATCTATACAGCGGGGCTACCTTAGATATTAGGAAATTTATCTCACATATGTGCCCACCCACCCTACTGAGAGAACTCGAGTCGTACTGATCATTTCGAAATTCATCGGATCCATCCGGGAAGATATTTTTTTACCGTGTGATCTTCACCTTAAACAACTGTAGTGACCAACGGTCGTGACACAGTGTCACCTAAATGACGACGCCTCGATTAGGTGGCAGGTGACAGCCTGTGACCTCACCTGACCTAATGATCCTGGGAGAAATGTGTTTGGTGACCCGACCTTCTGCTGCACCTGCAGTATCATTGACCCCCGACGCCCTCACCCACCCGATGTTCGGCGGTAGCAGATCAAAAGCTGCCGCTGTAATCATAGATGACCGGACCCTTTCCTTGAGAAGCGCCGCCCTCACGGGCGTAACCTCTGGACCAGCAGCAGGAGAAAGGTTAGAAGCTTGCAACATTCGCCTTCGATGTCTCTACTTCCCTTTGGGAATAGCTACCCTTCCCAGACCTGACCTCACCGCCTCTTAGATACCCGGGTATCATCGCGGCAAGTCAGTCAGGCCGTTGACTCACCACTAGACAACAAGACTCCAGACTTAAGCCACCCTTGGGGCGTCTCCGTCAGTAAGTGTGCCAACGGGACTCCGGACGTACATCTTCCTGGCAGGTTTCATTGTGGTGTCTCATCTCAGACGTCCACATTCGGCAGGAAAAGCACGGCTGTAACAACAAGGGGCCTACGGCCTCGCTCGCAGCCCTCCTGTATCCCTAGCACCTCTCCAGGAGCCTCCTGCAACCCAAGCACTTTACCGGCAGTCGCCGCACACTCCAGGAGCAGCGATGCATGCTACACCCACCTCCTCCTACAGGAGCTTCACGTTGACTCGGTAGCCACACACTTCTCCCACGCGTCCCTGCTTCATCTGACGCCTACCATCACCAGCATCACATGACCCCTGCCACGCCTGCCTCGTGTCACTCGACCTACCTTACTTTACCTCCTCCTCACCATGGTCCTGCACCTCCAGTAGCCCACTGCCCTCTGTTTCCTCACATGGTACGTCCTATCCAGTAAAGCATTGTTGTTGTATAACATGTTTCCCTGCCCCTCTCTCACTTAGCCACTCTAACAACCCAACCAGAACACCCGCTAAACAACTGTGGTGATAAAGACGTAATTTACAGCGTATCTCAGTTCCACTTTCACAATCTCCTCTCATTAACTACTGAAAAAGAAAGAAAGATATAAGTGATCAGAACTGAATACTCTCACGGAATTAAGCAAAGAAGTAGTACGATAATACAAATTGATGAATTCTGGAAGCTCAACACAGCACACACAAGTTGTTGGCAGGTTAGATCTGGTCTGGTCTGGTCTCGCCTGTCAGGGAGAGCGTCCTACCTGAGATTTGATGTGTAGCATTATAAAGCTACTGTGTGGTGCTGTAATACCCTCAGCCTGTCTGTATGTGTGACCTGGCAGGTAGATGTTGTAACACTGCGAGCTTGTGGGTGTGTGTGTGTGTTATCTGGTCGGTAGATGTCGTAACACTGTGAACCTTGGTGTGTGACCTGGTCAGCGGGTAGAGCATATATATATATATATATATATATATATATATATATATATATATATATATATATATATATATATGTGTGTGTGTGTGTGTGTCATATGGTAATATTGATAGTGATGATAAACAGTAAGATAACAGTAAGAACTCCTACTTATAATAATGATAATGATAATGATAATAAAAATAGTGATAATAATAATAATAATAATAATAATAATAATAATGATAATGATAAATGTAATAATGATGATAATGGTAAGGATAATAATTATGATAATTCAGAATAGCATCAGTAACTGTCACCCATGAATTTCCTATCAACTCCATTACCTCTCATGACTGTGACCCAAGACATTATAGACGCTGTTCATGACACGTTAGGGATTGTACCATGATGCTCCACTGGTGTGTGTGGTGCTGGAGGCAGCAGACACCGACCACAGGGCAGGCAGGTTGCAGCCAAGTGTCGGGGGTGTTTGATAGTGTTGCCTTCGCTCATGTAAACCTGAAAGAGTCATTCAATGTAGACGATACTTTCCTTGTTTATGGCCCGTCAAACACGGAGGTGGATATAGTAAAGTGAGAGGATCTAGGTTAGTGGTGGCGCAGGCAACTAGGCCATCTCACCTATAGATCAAACTTGCTCACGATTACACAAACTTGAACTTTACGAACAGGTTTGGTCATAGGGTAAGGACATGCAGATGGATTAGAGTTCAGTACTGACGACTGGTTTATTTTTACTACCACATCCGACTACCGCATTGCTCTTTCATTTTTTTTAGGCTCCAGTCACGTACCGAACCCCTCATCGTGGCCAGGTCTGGAATGACGTATAAAACCGGGCAAAAGAAAAAAAAAGAAAATGGGAGAAAACAATGTTGATATATTTTGATGAGGTGGAAAACTTGTCTTTAAAACACGGATAGATTCTAGCGGCTAGAGATACCATGAGAAGAAAAAATGTTCCAAAGCTTGACGGTGTAGGGAAAGATATAGACACCACAACCCCCCCCCCCTCGTCGGTTAGACTTGGGTTAGTGATACAGCAGTCATCTAAGAACCCAACTCTAGGGGAAGCAGACACCTGATGTCTATAGATGTCACTTTATATTTTTTATTCTTGCTTCTGCTAGCTGTTCGTGCCACACTGACCTGGCCCAGTAGAGCTTTCGTCAAGGTCTCCGGGAGATGCAGGTTTGATGGGCGAAGAGGACGGGGGAAGAAAGGGGGAGGAGATTAGTGGGGGAAGAGGGGAAGGGGTGGACAGTGGAGTGGGGGGAGGGAGGTGAGCAGAGGAGGTCTTGGAAGGGGTGGTAGTGGGCAGAGGAGGCGAGGGGAGAGGTTGAGCATTGGGGGCAAAAGGAGGGGAGGTGGACAGAGGGTAGGGGTGGTCAGTGGGGAGGAGGTAGGAGGTGAGCAGAGGAGGAGGGGTGAGTAATGGGGGCGGAGGACTGAGGGGGAGGGTAGAGGGAGGGAGGGAGGTGGAGGAATAAAAAAAAAAAAAGAGGGGATAGGTAGGGGGTTGAGGGAGGGAGGAGGCGGGTCAAGGGAAAATGATGGGTGGAGCACAAGGGGAGGGGAGCAGAGGGAGGGGAAATACGTGGATGAAAAGGGAAGGTGGACTGCGGGAGGGTAAGGTAAGAAGGAGGCGATGAGGCGAGGAGCAGGACAGATGCGGGACTGGGTCAGGCAACACGGTGGCCCCCCCCCCCCCCCCCCCCCCACCCTTCCCCGGGGTCAAGCAACCCGATACGAGAACTATTCTCTCCACGGTGCCTCCTCCCTACTCCCACCCCAGACTTTCCTCCGCAACCAGTTGGGGGAAAAAAAACCCGCTGAGGTCGAGGAGAAGGACAGACAATGTGAGCGTGTTGGCCGGGAGGACAGTGAACTGACTCTCAGTCAAAGGCGATGTGGTGTGACTGGCTGGAGGGCGATGTGTCGCGTCTTGATGTACCCGATGTGTTGACGTCTCCGAGAATGTCAGGAGAGACTCACTGTCATGATGAATACGTCGACCTCACGTTACTGTATCGAGGGAACTATACCTAGCAGTTCCTACCAGGCTGGACCAGTGTGGGAACGAGGGAGAAATTGGAGGAGTAGGGGAGACTACGGGGTTAAGGGTGTGGGGAGATAGTTGTGGGGAGTGGTCCTGTCCTGCTAAATGTGAGGAGTGGCCATGGTAGGCATGTGGGGTGCTGGTGCCAGGGAGGGAGCAGGGAACGCGGTTAGGATAGCCTGAGAGAGGGGAGGGGGTTTGGTGTGGTGGGGTGGAGGAGTAGGAGGCCGCGAAGGAGGTGGGCAGCGTGTGGGTGAAGCGTTCATATGGTCCTCAGTTGTCAGCGTTTGTTGGTGGCGCGAGGTTGTGCAGCGCGCGTGCTGAGCCTCACGGTGTGTCGTGCTCTGTGTGTGGTGGCTGGTCTGGCACCCAGTGAGGGATGGTGGCCCGCCAGAGATGATATAAGGAATGCTTTCTACCCGTAGATTTACCGCGAAGATGAATCCACTTCGACGACAAGGTAAGACTGTGTTCTTTCACTTTCTCAAGGTGATCTCAATACTGCTGGCATGGGGTAGCTTGGAGGCGCCATTCACTACCTTACGTAACGTCTCTTTCATTATGCAAATACTTTCGATCATCTCTCAATATTCCAAGATTAATCATTTTTTTTCCATTATCAATTTTTTTCCCGCAAAGTAACTGTCAGTGCTTCAGGACAAGTGTTTTCGGCCATGATATTTATATGGTTCCATAAATACTTTGTCTCTCCACGCGATGTATACCCTTAGAGTGTGTGTGTGTGTGTGTGTGTGTGTGTGTGTGTGTGTGTGTGTGTTGCTTGTGCGGGAGGAGTATGGATGGATAAGGTCATCCGTCCTGGGTACAGGGGCGGACCGTCCTATTTGGTGGTTGTCCAGCCAGGGATGTGCCAGTCCCATCCACCCAAGGAGGCTGGTCACCTCCTTCACCTGCCATACATAGCGCCTGCCTTCCTCATCACCCACACCACACACTCACCCGCAGCACGTAACAACACAGCGTTGGTGTTCGTAGAAGCAGTGCTGGGCGTTGCGAGGAGGCCCGAACACTGGCGCATGATAGTATGTATCGGTGTGATGAGTGCCAGTGTTGGGAGGCAGCGGAGGCCGCCAGTACGAGCGCACTCTTGTCACCAAGCTCAGTACCACTAAACCGGAGGAACTGTTGGCATAGTAGATAAGCGGGGGAAACAGGAGTATCAGCAAACAGTGAGGTCAACGGAGGCGGTACCCGTGATCATGACGGACTAGCAACAGACGAAGCAGCAGCAACAACAGCTCGCACTTAAATGTCGTCGGCAGCGGGCACCTGACACCGTGTCTGCCACCGCTGGTAACCGTGGTCAAGTTCCCGGGACAACACCACACATCCCGCCTTACAAACCGTAAATGTTAATGTTGTCTTTGCTTCACGTATGTTGTTAAGTCCATCAATACTGGAATTCTGGGTAGATTAAGACTGGTGTTAAAGAGATAAAGTTATTGGTAAAACAAGCTATATCACTACTGGTAAATATGATATTACTAGTAAAGTAATGTGTGTTGCTGGTAACATGAATTTGAGTTCCGGCAGCATAAGGTATAACGTTACCAGGCGAATAGATTTGAACTTTACTGGGGAAATTAAGATATGACATTAATATGGTAATGTACATATACTTTAAGGGTTAACTTATAAAATTACTGGGAAATGAGGTCCAACATTACAGGTACATTACGATAGAACGTTACTAATGAAATGAATAAATTTTCTGAAGGATGAAAAAAGTTTCGCATATCATTTTAGATATAAAAGTGGTCCACGAGGTTCGTTAACTGGACGTCCAGGTGACACTCTTGGCTATGGTGACCTGACGCCGTAAGAGTCAGGTCAAAGGTCATGCTCTTATTTTCTATGGATTTAGAAACTCCCTTGTTTAGGAAGATTTACTTCTTTTTAATTTACAATAAGTACCTGATGATAGTCTTGGTGTCCCACGTCCCAGGTCTGTGGTGCACAGCCCCATCCTAGCATGTGGATCACTACCTCAGCCCCATCCTAGCATGTGGATCACTACCTCAGCCCCATCCTAGCATGTGGATCACTACCTCAGCCCCATCCTAGCATGTGGATCACTACCTCAGCCCCATCCTAGCATGTGGATCACTACCTCAGCCCCATCCTAGCATGTGGATCACTACCTCAGCCCCATCCTAGCATGTGGATCACTACCTCAGCCACATACCGACTGAGCCAGTACGAGCCCAGCTTACCTAGGCCACTGTAGCCACAAAAGATCATTTTAGTTACAATTTTGATCTCACATTTTATGGTGGAAAATAGTAAAAGGGTTGACAGCAGAGGTAAGAAGTGTAAGTAAAAGTCATCGCAACTTACTGAACTTTGTAAAGCGAAGAGAAATAAGAACACTGGGAGGTAAGACAGATTAAATTTCAGTTTATGTTTATCGTTTATGTTAGCAAAATGTGGGCCGAGGGGGACTGGTGGTGGGGGTTGGCTGGGACCTAGCGAGGATAGGTTAGGAACCAGCGGGTGAGGAGTGAGGGTTAGCGGGAAGGAGCCGGAGATTACCCTTTCTTTCCCACCTTCCCTCCCTCCCTCCCTCCCTCCCTCCATTTAAAAAAAAAAAAAGTGAAGGAGAACCGAGGGATAATCAACGTTGAAATTTCTATAGCCCAACCCCTGGCCTGCGTGTATGGTACGAGTGTGTGTGTATCGTGTCTGGTGGTGTACGAAGTTGTAGCGTCTGTACTGCAATAATGTTAATGGTGTAGCTCTTTGTGATGGCCAGACGTCACACACAGACAACCCATAGTGTAGTTCAAGTCGTTCATCACTGTCACGTCTCACCTTCACTTGTTCTGTAACTTTTTTGTCTTGTTCACATCATATAATTTCATAAATATAGCATTGATAACGTAGGAATAACCGTGAAAATGACGAGTACATTGAGTTACTGCGGTCTAACTATATTGGACACGATCCGCGGAGCACGGCACACACTGTGTGAACCTCTCACACATGTAAATGCCAGCTTTCACTGTACACCTTCAGGTCTCAAGTATCTGGCGGTGACGTCAGTGCTTGCAGCTCCTCACTCACCTGGTGATGTAAGTAGCCGGAAGCCCTCACGTAGGGGGCCTTATTATCACCTACCGTTGTCCACCTCGTCATCACAACCATATTGTTGTCCATAGCTGAAGCGGCCGCTTGCTTTTCATGAGGTGATTGTCTGTCTTGATGATCTGAAAACATTGTTGGCTGGGGTTATAAATAGTCTGGATGTTGGGAGTTGCTCCATATATCATCTTACAGTATATGGTTAGTATTATTGTCTGCTGGAGCTGCTTTACCGTTTGCTTCGCGCAGCTGGACTATGTAAGGCAGTTTTAGGTTTGGGAAATATCACAGAGTCCAGACACTGTCCCCCTGACCATGTTTTGTGTCTCCCATTGACGTTCTGTCTGACTTTTTCCACGACTCCTACGAGGACGTGGTCCTGCAACGGGCTTCCTTTGGCGTTGAGGAACGTGAGAGTCGCTGTTCAGGAAGATTATATGGGGAGGTTACAGATAGCCTTCTGGACACAGTGACTTGTTTTACAGTACTTCCTTATTAGTGCGCTAATCTCCTGCTGTTGTAATCATTCGACATACTCTTTTCTCTCCTTTCTAAACCTTGTATGGGCAGATGGCGGTCGATTCTACCCGGGCGATGCTCACTTCGCGGTTCACAAAGAGGAGTGAGCACCTTACCCACGTGAGTCCTATATTCTCACCTCTTTGTTAGACTTAATAGGATACGGACGGTTGCGTGTGCGGTGGAGGCGCGTAGTGGGGTGTAGCTGTTCCCGACCCATGTTTCCCTGTCGTGTAAGAATGTCAGCAGTGTCCACATCCTGTCCTCCAGTACTGTTCAGCGCATTTTTCTCCTATGATGGTTTCCTGTCGCATGGATGCTGCAGCATCGCTCCAGTCTAACCGTCTATTTGTCGCTGTCTCCTACGTTTGCGTGGTAGCGCAAGGAAACAGACGAAAGAATGGCCCAACCCACCCACATACATATGTATATACATACACGCCCACACACGCACATATACACACCTATACATTTCAATGTATACATACATATCCATACAGAGAAAAATACATATATACACATGTACATATTCATACTTGCTGCCCTCAGCCATTCCCGTCGCCACCCCGCCACACATGAATGGCACTCCCCCCCACCCCATCCCCCGCACGCGCGCAAGGTAGCGCTAGGAGAAGACAACAAAGGCCACATTCGTTCTCACTCAGTCTTTAGCTGTCATGTGTAGTGCACCGAAACCACAGCTCCCTTTCCACATTCAGGCCCCATAAAACTTTCCATGGTTTACCCCAGACGCTTCGCATCCCCTGGTTCAATCCATTGACAGCACCTCGACCCCGATATACTACATTTTTCCAATTCACTCTATTCCTTGCACGCCTTTCACCCTCCTGCATGTTCAGGCCCCGATCACTCAAAATCTTTTTCACTCCATCCTTCCACCTCCAATTTGGTCTCCCACTTCTCCTCGTTCCCTCCACCTCTGACACACATATCCTCTTTGTCAATCTTTCCTCACTCAGTCTCTCCATGTGACCAAACCATTTCAATACACCCTCTTCTGCTCTCTCAACCACACTCTTTTTATTACCACACATCTCTCTTACCCTTTCATTACGTACTCGATCATACCACCTCACAAACCACATATTGTCCTCAAACATCTCATTTCCCACACATCCACCCTCCTTCGCACAACCCTATCCGTCGCCCATGCCTCATAACCATATAACATCGTTGGAACCACTATTCCTTCAAACATACCCATTTTTGCTTTCCGAGATAACGTTCTCGCCTTC
This sequence comes from Panulirus ornatus, assembly GCF_036320965.1. NCBI lineage: Eukaryota > Metazoa > Arthropoda > Malacostraca > Decapoda > Palinuridae > Panulirus > Panulirus ornatus. The sequence continues at coordinate 32,860,212 of NC_092240.1, forward strand.
CACACATTCCTCAACGCTCCCAGAACCTTTGCCCCCTCCTCCACCCAGTGACTCGCTTCCGCTTCCATGGTTCCATCCTCTGCCAAATCCACTCCTAGATATCTAAAACACTTCACTTCCTCCAGTTTTTCTCCATTCAAACTTACCTCCCAATTTACTTCTCCCTCAACCCTACTGAACCTAATAACCTTGCTTTTATTCACATTTTCTCTCAGCTTTCTTCTTTCACATACTTTACCAAACTCAGTCACCAGCTACTGCAGTTTCTTACCCGAATCAGCCACCAGCGCTGTATCATCAGCGAACGACAACTGACTCACTTCCCAAGCCCTCTCATCTCCAACAGACTGCATACTTGCCCCTCTCTCCAAAACTCTTGCATTCACCTCTCTAACAACCCCATCCATAAATAGATTAAACAACCATGGAGACATTACGCACCCCTGCCGCAAACCGACATTTACTGGGAACCAATCACTTTCCTCTCTTCCTACTCGTACACATGCCTTACATCCTCGATGTAATACCTTCCACAGAGCGTCTCTCTCAACTCTATCATATGCCTTCTCCAGATCCATAAATCCTATATACATATCCCTCTGCTTTTCTAAGTGTTTCTCACATACATTCTTCAAAGCAAACACCTGATCCACACATCCTCTACCACTTCTGAAACCACACTGCTCTTCCCCAATCTGATGTTCTGTACATGCCTTGAACCTCTCAGTCAATGCCCTCCCATATAATTTCCCAGGAATACTCAACAAGCCCATACCTCGGTAATTTGAATACTTACCTTTATCCCCTTTGCATTTGTACAGTGACACTATACATACATGCATTCCGCCAATCCTCAGGCACTTAACCATGAACCATACATATATTGAATATCCTCACCATCCAGTCAACAACACCGTCACCCCCTTTTTTAATACATTCCACAGCAATACCATCCAAACTCGCCGCCTTGCCGGCTTTCATCTTCGGCAAAACTTTCACTATCTCTTCTCTGTTTACCAGATGATTCTCCCTGACCCTCTCGCTTCGCACACCAAGTCGACCAAAACACCCTATATCTCCTACTCTGTCATCAAACACGTTCAACAGATCTTCAAAATACTCACTCCATCTCCTTCTCACATCACCACTACTTGGTATTACCTCCCTGTTTGCCCCCTTCACCGATGTTCCCATTTGTTCTCTTGCCTTACGCACTTTATTTACTTCCTTTGAGACCATCTTTTTATTATCCCTAAAATTTGATGATACTCTCTCACCCCATATATATATATATATATATATATATATATATATATATATATATATATATATATATATATATATATATATATATATGTATATATATACACCAGACAAGCCCAACCTGACCTCAGTTCCACATTCGGACAATATTGGTCTCGCTTGGCCCTTCTTAGTGTATTCAGTGTGGGACTTTTTTGTGTAATATTCTGTGTTTTTCCTCAACTGTAAGTTTTCTATTTTTCTGTTTCCATTTGTTGTATTCAGATTGTACTTCTCTTCATGAGGTTGTTAATTTGTTTAGTGTTTCTCTTACTTTTATGTGTTATGTGCTGTGTTTCTCCGAGTGTTTTACTTTTCTCATGCAAGTTTTGTGAGGCAGTTTTTTCTCGTTTTGTTGATGCTGAGGATACCTCTGTGAAGGTGAAAGCTTGATTGTAATAAATGATTGAGTACGTACAACTGGTGTTTGAGCACCCACGTAATGGCGTAATAATACTGAGAAATTAGAGAACATAAGAAAGAAGATTAATCACTCTATGCTGTCGTATTAAATTTATATATATATATATATATATATATATATATATATATATATATATATATATATATATATTTATTTATTATTATTTATGATAGCGTTAATAAGATGGCTTTGATTAGGTCTTTAGTTGTTCGTACCGCCTCAGACGACAAAAACCTAAACATTTCATTTTTAATTTCTTTTTGTCGAGCCTGGCTTACGTGTCGTATAAGACTTTTTGAGGCATTTGAGTGAAAGTTTTATTCTCTCTCTCTCTCTCTCTCTCTCTCTCTCTCTCTCTCTCTCTCTCTCTCTCTCTCTCTCTCTCTCTCTCTCTCTCTCTCTCCAATGGCTTTTTTGCCGCAGTGGATGAAATGTTGAGTTGAGGTAGTATTAGACATGTTTTCCCTTAAAGAACTGTTGCCGGTGAGGAAGGTCTTGCTACATATCCGTCCAGTAGATGACCGGACGTCGCCCTCAACACAGTCGTAACAAACCACATTTTATATTTTTCATTGTACGTTTCTTACAGTGGGTCGTTCACTGTATTTCTTCCCACTTGGGACATTGTTGTTGTGTTGTTATGCTCCAGTATTGGTTGCAGTTCAGGTACGATCTTGAGTCCAACTGTGTTTTTAGATTCAGATGTTGTTAGCCTCAGTTGACATAATTCGTGAATATGAGATCCTCATTTTACGAGCTGAGATCCAACACGAGCTTGTTTAACGTCTTATTGCATTTCATGATCTCATATCATCGCTTAGATTTTGCAATGACAGTCTTGTGTCCTCCGCTGTGACTAGGCAGTCATGATATTGTTTTCCCGTTGGTTTGTTATCCGTTGGTCATGGTCAAATCTTTTATAATCTGCAGGGTTCCCATTCCCTCTACCAGTTGGTCTGTAGTACTTTCCCGGATGTGGTCTGTGGTAACCTACAAGGATCACCCACAGTTCGAAGTAGACGTTAGAGAGTTTCAAGTCAAGATTGCCAAAGTTTCGTCTCTGTTGGGGTAGATGAATGTGGCAGTGAAGTTCTAAGGCTCCTTTCTTGGTAAGCAACACCTCTTCTTCCTCATTTGAAGCGTTGTAACGGCCCTGATGTTATTAGCACATCTGTAACATAAGAACCACCCCCTCCCCGCTTATGGTTTTTCTACCCTGTCATCGGAGTGTAAATTATATGTTGGAATCTGTACTTCGATATTTAAGACGGGAGAGATTCAAGTCCCGGGATGCTAGATGGTATTTGAAGATGTACTTACCACTCTCTGTGGAGGTGGCGCGAGAGGGTTTCCAGCGAGGTAAAAACGCAGACTTATATTGTTTTGTTCAGGTTAATGTGGCGGCAGCTGAGGTCTGGTCATGTTGTTACGTAAGGTCAGTTCTTGCGTCTGTTGGTGTGGGATAGCCAGGGTCATTCCACTTCCACTTTCTTTTGTCTCCTCCTCCGTGTTTCACATGGTCACGGTACACTTCCTCTGGTTCTTCATGGTTCGCTTTATGATTCGTCTCGATCCTTGTATGGCATTATTCCTACGTTGAACGTGATGATCCTTGTATCGAACATTCACTGTAGCTGTTCTCACACGGCGTTTGCCAGCTACATGGTGAAGTATGTCCAGTCTTACACTCGGGACGATTTTTCCCCCATCTTCTCTTGCCTCCTCATTAACCTCCAACTTTTTTTCTTACCGCCTTCCAATCTTCCAGTCTTACTCTTAGTATTTCTGGTCCATGGCTTTTGCCGTTTTCACCATTACCCACCACGTCTCTTTGTCTCTGTGTCTCCTGGAGACGTGGTTTGTGGTGATGTCCAGGTTCTGTTTACAGTTAGAGACTTTGAGCGGTTATACTCCCAGGAGAATATCTCTGGTTGGCCCAGGTTTGTAGTGTATGACGTTTACTTGTGGCTGTTTAGGACATGCAGAACTCGAGGTCTATAATGATGCTTCTCTTGATAACTGGTATCGTAATCTGGTCATGTTTTGTTCCCACTGATGCCGTCTCTCTCTCTCTCTCTCTCTCTCTCTCTCTCTCTCTCTCTCTCTCTCTCTCTCTCTCTCTCTCTCATGTGGTTGACGAATCCTGCACGCATTTGGCTTATGATTACTTGTTCGTCTGTCATACTAGTTCTTGCCTACTTTACTATGCCTTATTTTGTTATTCATTTACTCATTTTGTTATTTGATATCAAATGAAGTGATTCGCTAATTAGGTACTGTTCTTTTGTGCAATCTGTGTGTCTCTTATCATCATGCTTTGTTACTGCCTTCACGACCAGTTTTATCTCGTGGCCGGGGTAGGGCTGGGAGGGGAGCTGAAGGACATGTACTGTTGCCCCGGCAGGGAACGCTCGTAATCATTCCATGTGTACTCTCACACCCGCCATCTACCCACGCCCACCTCATCACTCTCCACTCCTGCCACCACCGCACACTACACCGCCTAACCCCCGCACTCTCCATCTGCTCACACAGTGAGTGTCTCCACCCACACGACATTGATTTGATCTGTGCCGGGATCACTGGCTAGTATATTGTACACCCCATGCTCATCCTGTGAGCGGTGGCGCAAATGGATCACAGGTCACAAAGGGTCTTTGTCTGACCCCAGTGGGCTGCCAGTTCGGCTGATAGTTATAACGGAAGTGGTTCATTACATAAGCCTCACTACATGTATTGCATAATCTTTCATATGGTAAGTTTAACCGAGTAGATGCAAAACGTGGAAACAGTGTTTGATTTTCGGTTATACGGTTACTAACAGCAAGGTGTTGTGACGTTTCTCGCAGGGTTTGGTTAGACAGCCACCCTCTGACCCCCTTCTCTCTCCATTCATTCTGATGTTCTTGGTGTACTCATACTCACCAGCTTGTAACTAGCTCCACGCTTGTCTGTCCACTCCCACACTGGCCAGCGTTTAACTCCCTCTACACAGTCCGTCCGCTCATACACTCACCAACATGTAACTGTCTCCACACTATCTGTCCAGTCTCACTCTCACCAGCAGCTAACCACCCCCTTACTGTCCCTTCACCCATACACCCACCAGCGTCTGCCTCCTCACTGCTCGTCCATTCTCGCACTCGCCAGCGTCTGCTTACCTCCACACTAACAGTCTAATCTCTCATTCATGGCTTGAGTTATCATAACCATCAGGTGAAACATTCTATATCTTGCACATCACATCGACAGTGTCACACCCATCTAACAGCAGTATTTAGTTAATCTAACATCACTGGTTAGGTAGTTAGTCTAACATCAGTAGTTACCTCCTGAAACAACTTGAAGTCGTGTAGAATGATGTCATTAGGCTCATCATACGTTGTCCTGTAAGACCCAGAATTGTACACACGAGAAGCGAATTATCTCTCCACTAACACTCACGAGTTCCACACCTTTGTGTAAACCAAGTGCCTTAAACACCCCTGCCCCTGCCTTGCCTCCCAGTTCATACCTGACGTAGCCAGAACTTTAGCGTCTCCACCTGAGACATTAGCGAACATGATACCTCATCACATACCTTAACGTGGGGGGTATCATCACCTCACCTACAACGGCAGACCCTCACATCATAAGATTACACCCAGGAAGACTACATACACCTAGTTCAGCGTTCTGTAATGGACACACGTCACTTCTCAACAGCTGAAGAACTAAACATTAGAAAGCTATGAGAGCGTGTTGCATGGCCTACCATTATCGTGTAAACAAGCCTGCGTGCGTCATACGCGACAGAAGAGACAGACGTATCCAGGCCAACGGGGTCCATCTCATTAAGTGGATGAGCACAAAACACAGTGAGTTAACAGGATTCACAAGTTGAAGTACCGTGTTAACGGCCCATAGTATGGCCTTATTATATGTGGTTGCAAGTTGCAAAGTAGCTCCCGGCTGACTAAACTGTCCAAGACTCACTAGTATATAATACTGTTGGCTACATGGAGAGCTTCCAAGTAACTCTGAAGACAAGACAGAGGACTTTTAAGATACAGTTCATTTAGATCCCTGTCATATTGGGTTCAGCCACTAAGAACGATAGCATCATGGCCAGAGAGACCTGTCTTAAGCCAGACGTACATCACAACCACAGTACAACAAGTAATGCTTTTAAGTTGTAGTAATTCGTGATCTCGGAATTAACACTACTGAGAGATGTTTATATAGCAGGTAGGTCTAACATGTAGTGTTATCACAGGGACGATGCCGCTATACACGTGGTAACCACAAGAGCAGAACGAGACATCGTGACCTATTATCAGTCCGGATTAGAATGGCCCACAGGCGTACCTGCACAGTGTAAGTCATGCGAAGTACCATACAAGTACACGCTACCACACTACATAATAGGGTATTGTTCTGATCTGTGGATATGAATATATTTTTGTGCCGACCCAACCTGTAATTGGTAAATATCTTTGTAACGAATACACAAGACCCTCAGCTCATGTCTCTAACCTATTATTTGACCTGCTTTGCTACCCATGTACATGAACTGTGCTTGTATCAGTGAACAGACTACATGGAGCACCTCATCCCACTGTAACCTACCTGACTCAGACTGCATGGGGCCTTCACTCCACTGTAACTTACCTGATATTCACTAACGTTTGTGCATGAAGTGTCTTGCCCACACCACAGCATGTGACACGGAAAATAAAAAGTGATGCGACTACTACTGTCTCACCACTCCTACCCCCGTCTGCCTAGACACACTGATCATTCCTACCACCTGTCATCCACCGTCAGCTTCACTTCCCGTCCATGGTCACACTCGGGCCGCACACAGCCTGCCTCCTCCTACCTCCCCTCCCTCCCTCCCTCCCTCCCTCCCACACCGCTGGTAGACCACCCCATCCCACTTTCCCTTCTCAGCCACCAGCACTCCTGTCTACCACCAACACCATCACTCCTTCCCTCACCACAAGCATCCTCCTCCTTATTCTCACCACCAGCGCTCTCCCTCATCAACAGTAACTCCTTCCCTCTCACACCACCAGCAACACTTTCCCTCCCTCACCTTCCACATTCTCCCGTCAGAAACTTTCTTGCTACCTCACCTCCTGCCTACACTTTCTCCCTCCCTCCTTCATCAGCCTCCCACTTTCTCCTACTGTCCTTCACCTTTTACACCCTCCCTTTCTCACAACCGGCACTTTCCCTCTCTCCATCCCTCACCCTGCACACCCTTAACCATCCTTCCCTCGTCATCCTCACCCCACACCGTGCTCGCATCTCCCTCCCTGACTTCTCTCTCACCTCTCTACCTCATCGTCACATCTCTCATCACATTTAGTACATGAACTACCCCTCTGTTTCTCTCCTCACTCTCTTTTTTTTCCTACCTCCCATACTTCCCATGATTCATCTCTCGTCCCTCCTTCACTCATGTTGTGGGCATTAGCCTCGTGCAGTGTGTGCAAGGATACTCACAGCTCCTTTGAGGCGCGAAGGTCCTCATAGATATTTGATATGTCCATGCGAGATTGCGTTTCTCCCATACTTAGTAGTTTATACATGATTGAGTTCATCGAGACCAGAATCCTCAAAATTACCTAACCTGAAACAGCTAAAGTGTTTCTGTATGTGGATGTTATCTATTTTTTTTTACCTTATTATGACCGTCTGTCAGAAATTGATATGTTATTGCGACAGTAACGTGCATGTATTTAAAAACGTTTGCATTGTTGAAGGTATACTACTCAAGAATTCCGTGCACAGATTGCAACAAAGGTTACATAGGTGAAACAGGCAAGGAATCTGATACTAAGACAGCATAAGTACAGGTTACCTTCTGGTCACCAATCTAATGCCTTGTCTGTACATCTCAGTGAAAACCATCGCAAAGTTGATTGTAAAAATGCCAAGGTTATTATTAAGTGTAGGGATAGGATGAAAGTCATAGAATCCAGGATGATTACACTGCACGTACAAATTAGATGCATTTGTAGTTAATTGTACAAAGTTTGATCAGCCGTTCTTCAGTTGGTGTCAGTCAACCTTGTGGCAGGTTTCACCTGAGTGAGGTCATCCGTGAGATGTCAGGTCAGGGTCAGATAGAAGGTGGGTCACGTAGGTGGGTCTCGTGTCAACCTCGCCTCTCACTAGAAACAAGGTTACATGACTCCGTTCCATGTTTCCTCCAGTTCTGTGTACATAACGTGTAATGTAACCATTTTCTCACTGTGACTAGTCCTCAGGAGATGTGGTAATACACGAAAGCGCTCAGGATTCTCGTGTTCTCCTTTTCCTAGTGGTGTCTGCATATAGATATTTGCATAGGTGTTACCGTGCTCCGCTTGCTCGATGTTATACCGCCAGTGAAAAGTCGTCTTTGCCAAGATTGTCTCGTCTCGTCAAAAAACTTCTCACTCCAAAGGAATCTACATTTACCCGCTGCTAGAAGTAGCGTAGTCTTGGGCTGCGGGATCTTTTAGAAAGGTCCTGGGTAACACCAGGGTAGTTATAGATAAAGAAAATAAAATACAGTGTGTGTGTGTATATATATATATATATATATATATATATATATATATATATATATATATATATATATATTTTTTTTTTTTTTTTTTTTTTTTTTTGCCGCTGTCTCCCGCGTTTGCGAGGTAGCGCAAGGAAACAGACGAAAGAAATGGCCCAACCCACCCCCATACACATGTATATACATACGTCCACACACGCAAATATACATACCTACACAGCTTTCCATGGTTTACCCCAGACGCCTCACATGCCCTGATATATATTATATATATGATATATATTATATACACGCATCAATCACCGGTGGAAAGTGAAAGTTTCACATATGAATTCGCGGTGAAGTGAAGGTTTTGCATATATATATATATATATATATATATATATATATATATATATATATATATATATATATATATATATGTGCTTTCCGGACTCCATCTGCTTGTGGTTGTGTCGTGAGTGAAAAGTGATGTATGTGGCTTCATCATCGTCTGTTGAGGTAAGGGAGAACTGTCTCGTTAAGGATCTATCGCTCCAATGGAGTCAGTCATTCCCCAGCTACTGGAAATAACTCACCTTGAAGCTGTGGGAGCCCTGTCGGACAAATGGGTCCTCGAGTTATAATGATAACTAGCAGAGTCGGGACCTCTGGATCCTAGTGTGTTCATTCCTTCAGAGGTTTTAGGGAGATGGACGGTGATCTGACGGGGGAGGAGGACCGTAATCTGATGGCTTTGGACCATTAGACTCGGACTTCCACTGAGCAGACACTCCAACGGCAGCATGCCTTAAGTTGGGATGTGTCGGAGAACGGCGGAATAGTATGATAATAATTCTTCCACGCAAATTTTCCTCTTCTTACCCTCCATATTACCCAAACAGCTTACCTGTTAATAGTACCATTGCTTCGCAAAAAAAAAATAAAGTATCACCCCACCAGCCGGCAGTGTCTGTCCTGGCGAGGAAATGGATGTATCATTTGCAAGTGTGTGGAGGGTTAATTAGTCGTACGTCTGGCAACTTCCTCGGCGTATTTACAGACAGAAGAGAGACTAGTCGGGCGTTTTATGGCGTATCATATGATACAATATTTTCCCAAAATTGTATCACCCAGCAACCAGTAATTTCTATCCCACTAAGGAAATGGATCAGTTATTGGCATCTGTGATGGAGCGCTTCTGAAGACCACTAATTCCCAGAGATAAAGGAAACCATTCATTTATCTTGAGAGGTTGTGGCTGGAAAGCTTTACTTTGTGTCTGGGACTGATGAGACTCGGCGGGGGAACACTTCACCGGGGCCAGCAGTAAGAGGAACGATCACAGAGAAAGTTAATGGTTGAATATATATGGAAATGTTTACGATAATCACAGGACCTCATCACTGACTGGGAAAGTTAAAAAGTATCCGACCTGAAATGGTGATGAAGAGAGTCATTGTAATGTCTCCATGCAAGTGGTATCTGGGAAGGATATTGTAATTGGAATAATAATCTTAGTATCCATAAAAGAATCTTTACACTCATGGCTATCTGTTGACGGCGATGTTGTTTGTCTGTTGACGGCGATGTTGTTTTGTTAGTCACTACAGGCTCGCTTGTGCTGTATGGGAACTGTCCTGGAATGACGCATGTTGTTTATGAACATATCTGAGCTGTAGCAAGACCGTGTGGATAATGTGAAGTGCATCTGGAAGAAGACACATAGATGGTGATTATCCGTTACATGGACAAAGAAACCTGATGAGCAAACGCGAGGAACAGGTCGACCAAGGAAGGCTGAGAGTTACAGTAGGTGTATTCAGAAGCTGTGTGCCGTATACTGTTGCCTTCAGGTGGTCGACACTATCCTTCCATGGGTCAGTATCAAGCTGCTGGAAGCTCCAACATATGAAATACTGTAAACCTGAGAAGAAATGATGCTTTGGTAGTGACGGTAAAAGCTGGTGACGATACGTGATGATCTGTGTACACTTGAGATTTACTGGTGGGGAAATAAAGGTCAAGTGTTAGACAAGCGGATCACCACTCGTGTCCTGTTGAACGATCTTCCTTACAGAGTTCAGACCTCACCTCTGCCAGGCTGTGATCCGCCTCTGTGACATTGTGTTGACGGCGTCAGTGACTGAGGGTGAGGGAGGTGAGATCTTTGTTCTCAGAGTTGGCTTCCCAGACACCGTTTGATATATATATATATATATATATATATATATATATATATATATATATATATATATATATATATATATATATATATATATTCCTATGAGTCCACGGGAAAATGAAATACGATAAGTTCTCACGTGCACTTTCGTGTAGTAATCACATCATCAGGGGAGACACAAGAGAGAAATATAACGTCTCTTCGTTGTATATCAACTGACTGTGTTATTTCTCCTTTGTGTCTCCCCAGATGATGTGATTATTACACGAAAAGTGCACTTGCGAACTTACCGTGTTTCATTTTCCCCGTGGACTCATAGGAATATATATATATATATATATATATATATATATATATATATATATATATATATATATATATATATATATATATATTTTTTTTATACTTTGTCGCTGTCTCCCGCGTTTGCGAGGTAGCGCAAGGAAACAGACGAAAGAAATGGCCCAACCCCCCCCCCCCCCCCCATACACATGTACATATACACGTCCACACACGCAAATATACATACCTACACAGCTTTCCATGGTTTACCCCAGACGCTTCACATGCCTTGCTTCAATCCACTGACAGCACGTCAACCCCTGTATACCACATGACTCCAATTCACTCTATTTCTTGCCCTCCTTTCACCCTCCTGCATGTTCAGGCCCCGATCACACAAAATCTTTTTCACTCCATCTTTCCACCTCCAATTTGGTCTCCCTCTTCTCCTCGTTCCCTCCACCTCCGACACATATATCCTCTTGGTCAATCTCTCCTCACTCATTCTCTCCATGTGCCCAAACCATTTCAAAACACCCTCTTCTGCTCTCTCAACCACGCTCTTTTTATTTCCACACATCTCTCTTAACCTTACGTTACTTACTCGATCAAACCACCTCACACCACACATTGTCCTCAAACATCTCATTTCCAGCACATCCATCCTCCTGCGCACATCTCTATCCATAGCCCACGCCTCGCAACCATACAACATTGTTGGAACCACTATTCCCTCAAACATACCCATTTTTGCTTTCCGAGATAATGTTCTCGACTTCCACACATTTTTCAAGGCTCCCAAAATTTTCGCCCCCTCCCCCACCCTATGATCCACTTCCGCTTCCATGGTTCCATCCGCTGACAGATCCACTCCCAGATATCTAAAACACTTCACTTCCTCCAGTTTTTCTCCATTCAAACTCACCTCCCAATTGACTTGACCCTCACCCCTACTGTACCTAATAACCTTGCTCTTATTCACATTTACTCTCAACTTTCTTCTTCCACACACTTTACCAAACTCAGTCACCAGCTTCTGCAGTTTCTCACATGAATCAGCCACCAGCGCTGTATCATCAGCGAACAACAACTGACTCACTTCCCAAGCTCTCTCATCCCCAACAGACTTCATACTTGCCCCTCTTTCCAGGACTCTTGCATTTACCTCCCTTACAACCCCATCCATAAACAAATTAAACAACCATGGAGACATCACACACCCCTGCCGCAAACCTACATTCACTGAGAACCAATCACTTTCCTCTCTTCCTACACGTACACATGCCTTACATCCTCGATAAAAACTTTTCACTGCTTCTAACAACTTGCCTCCCACACCATATATTCTTAATACCATATATATATATATATATATATATATATATATATATATATATATGTATATATATATATATATATATATATATATATATATATATATATATATATATATATATGAGAAGAGTGGGAGGTGGGTTGATTAGAAAGGGTAGTGAGTGGTGGGATGAAGAAGTAAGATTATTAGTGAAAGAGAAGAGAGAGGCATTTGGACGATTTTTGCAGGGAAAAAATGCAATTGAGTGGGAGATGTATAAAAGAAAGAGACAGGAGGTCAAGAGAAAGGTGCAAGAGGTGAAAAAGAGGGCAAATGAGAGTTGGGGTGAGAGAGTATCATTAAATTTTAGGGAGAATAAAAAGATGTTCTGAAAGGAGGTAAATAAAGTGCGTAAGACAAGGGAGCAAATGGGAACTTCAGTGAAGGGCGCAAATGGGGAGGTGATAACAAGTAGTGGTGATGTGAGAAAGAGATGGAGTGAGTATTTTGAAGGTTTGTTGAATGTGTTTGATGATAGAGTGGCAGATATAGGGTATTTTGGTCGAGGTGGTGTGCAAAGTGAGAGGGTTAGGGAAAATGATTTGGTAAACAGAGAAGAGTTAGTAAAAGCTTTGCGGAAGATGAAAGCCGGCAAGGCAGCAGGTTTGGATGGTATTGCAGTGGAATTTATTAAAAAAGGGGGTGACTGTATTATTGACTGGTTGGTAAGGTTATTTAATGTATGTATGACTCATGGTGAGGTGCCTAAGGATTGGCGGAATGCGTGCATAGTGCCATTGTACAAAGGCAAAGGGGATAAGAGTGAGTGCTCAAATTACAGAGGTATAAGTTTGTTGAGTATTTCTGGTAAATTATATGGGAGGATATTGATTGAGAGGGTGAAGGCATGTACAGAGCATCAGATTGGGGAAGAGCAGTGTGGTTTCAGAAGTGGTAGAGGATGTGTGGATCAGGTGTTTGCTTTGAAGAATGTATGTGAGAAATACTTAGAAAAGCAAATGGATTTGTATGTAGCATTTATGGATCTGGAGAAGGCATATGATAGAGTTGATAGAGATGCTCTGTGGAAGGTATTAAGAATATATGGTGTGGGAGGCAAGTTGTTAGAAGAAGTGAAAAGTTTTTATCGAGGATGTAAGGCATTTGTACGTGTAGGAAGAGAGGAAAGTGATTGGTTCTCAGTGAATGTAGGTTTGCGGCAGGGGTGTGTGATGTCTCCATGGTTGTGTAATTTGTTTATGGATGGGGTTGTTAGGAAGGTGAATGCAAGAGTTTTGGAAAGAGGGGCAAGTATGAAGTCTGTTGTGGGTGAGAGAGCTTGGGAAGTGAGTCAGTTGTTGTTCGCTTATGATACAGCGCTAGTGGCTGATTCATGTGAGAAACTGCAGAAGCTGGTGGCTGATTCGTGTGAGAAACTGCAGAAGCTGGTGACTGAGTTTGGTAAAGTGTGTGAAAGAAGAAAGTTAAGAGTAAATGTGAATAAGAGCAAGGTTATTAGGTACAGTAGGGTTGAGGGTCAAGTCAGTTGGGAGGTAAGTTTGAATGGAGAAAAACTGGAGGAAGTAAAGTGTTTTAGATATCTAGGAGTGGATCTGGCAGCGGATGGAACCATGGAAGCGGAAGTGGATCATAGGGTGGGGGAGGGGGTGAAAATCCTGGGAGCCTTGAAGAATGTGTGGAAGTCGAGAACATTATCTCGGAAAGCAAAAATGGGTATGTTTGAAGGAATAGTGGTTCCAACAATGTTGTATGGTTGCGAGGCGCTGGGCTATGGATAGAGTTGTGCGCAGGAGGGTGGATGTGCTGGAAATGAGATGTTTGAGGACAATGTGTGGTGTGAGGTGGTTTGATCGAGTAAGTAACGTAAGGGTAAGAGAGATGTGTGGAAATAAAAAGAGCGTGGTTGAGAGAGCAGAAGAGGGTGTTTTGAAATGGTTTGGGCACATGGAGAGAATGAGTGAGGAAAGATTGACCAAGAGGATATATGTGTCTGAGGTGGAGGGAACGAGGAGAAGTGGGAGGCCAAATTGGAGGTGGAAAGATGGAGTGAAAAAGATTTTGTGTGATCGGGGCCTGAACATGAAGGAGGGTGAAAGAAGGGCAAGGAATAGAGTGAATTGGATCGATGTGGTATACCGGGGTTGACGTGCTGTCAGTGGATTGAATCAGGGCATGTGAAGCGTCTGGGGTAAACCATGGAAAGCTGTGTAGGTATGTATATTTGCGTGTGTGGACGTGTATGTATATACATGTGTATGGGGGTGGGTTGGGCCATTTCTTTCGTCTGTTTCCTTGCGCTACCTCGCAAACAAGGGAGACAGCGACAAAGCAAAAAAAAGAACGAAAAAAAGAAATATATATATATATATATATATATATATATATATATATATATATATATATATATATATATATATATATCTTTTTCTTTCATACTATTCGCCATTTCCCGCGTCAGCTAGGTAGCGTTAAGAACAGAGGACTGGGCCTCTGAGGAAACATCCTCATCCAGCCCCCTTCTCTGTTCCTTCCTTTGGGGAAAAAAAAAAAAAGAGAAGGGAGGATTTCCAGCCCCCCGCTCCCTTCCCTTTTAGTCGCCTTCTACGACACGCAGGGAATACGTGGGAAGTATTCTTTCTCCCCTATCCCCATATATAAGCTATATAAGCTAAGAGGGCATGAGCCACGGAATGCCCTCATTAAGGCCACCGATTTACCCTGTATTTATACACATACGCCAGTCTAAGCTGGGTATCCATTTCATCGTCAAGCTCCTATGGGCGGATGAACAGCTAGGTTGACTGTGGACCGATCGCAGCGACCAGGATTCGAGCCTGTGCGGATTCCACCCTGGGCGGACCGTGAGTGCATCAACGTTCTTAGAAAACAAACGATTTGGTTATAATGAGCGGAGTACTGCTCAGTACAGTGCTTCATCCCGTCATTGACTCGTTCGCTCGCGCAGGATGTAATGTCTAACAACCAGTGGGTATTTCTCTTGCATTTGTCTTTTAGTTGAAAGATTTCCCGGAATTATGGATAACTGGAGCTACAAGGAATAGATAGGATTTATATATTTTTTTTTTTTCAGTTCCAATGAACTCTTTGTTCCTGATCATCGTCTGATGTATGACGTTTGGTGTTTGCACACCTGTGTGAGGTCGATCACACTCCGCACCTGGTTTAGTGTAGGGACGACTCTACCACGTTAACGTACTCGATGTACTTGACTGTATAGCCTTATACCAATACAGTTTAGTGGGTATAAGGTTATACAACTCCGGTGGATGTGCGGCGAGTTACACAAATGTGGTGTTGTGTGTGTATGTGTGTGTCCTCTGGCGGGAGAGTGACACGTGAGGTTTGCCTAGCCTGCGCAACAAGACGACCCTGCAGGTCTGCCAGCAAGGCACGGTCACGGATATGATCAAGATGATCATCATTACGAGGAAGCCATAAACGCGGGATGGGAACCCCAGTCGTCTTGTTCGTCCTTGTGGCCATTGTACTTCCCATGATTACACTGTCGTGGCCTCACATCATGACTTGGGCGTCATGCGCCACACTGACGGAGGATCGTGTCTTGTGCATTACGTGCGCCGCCTTCAGGTGTTTGAGTATCAAGGTACGTTGTGTGGGTTCGGTCAAAGTCAGTGGTTGGGCCGTCTGTGTCGGGTGTGGCTGTCAGGTGCTGCACGTGTCATGGTGGTGTGGAGGGGACTGACCCCCGCACGGTGTGGTAATAGGGTGGTGCCGATATGGGGATGTGCTGGAGGGAGCGATGGGTGGTTGGTATGATAATGGAGGTAGATAGTGGAATAATAGTACTGGAAAGATGTTAGAAATTCATGTTAGTGTAAACAATGAATTTTCTGAAGAACGTATACTGATGAATGTTCTTAAGGAAGTGAAAGTATGTGATCATTTTTATTTAGATTTTGATTTTTAGTCACATTGTAAAGGAGACGAAAGTATATCATTTTACGCATCGATTTAAGTTTTTGAATACATTTTGTGTCCTTAAGAAATGTGAATAACCATTGAATTCTAGCGCTTCACACATCCCTTAAAAACTGTGACTAACCATTGAATTTTAGCCCTTCGCACATCCCACAAAATCAGTCAGTTCTTCCTCCTCAGCAGTTCCTCCCTCCGAATCTATTAACATGATGTGGATCACGTCTTGTCCACAGCACTTAAAAGTTTCTCTCATCCTCCTTCCCCTCTCGTGCAGGACTCGTTTTTTCGCTCTCATACCTTTCAAATGCTGGCCAGCTGTTGTGTCGTCATTATCTCCATAAAATATCTCTCAAGCCATTCTAATTTTTTTTTACATTTTCCTGTTTTTCTGAGTGTTTTCCTCAGTTGGCATCGAGTAATACCCATGTTATAAATCCTTAGATTTCGTAGAACTACTTTCAACATTTGTCTGTCTTCAGCGTTCTATATAGAACTCCTTTTCCCGTGTTACAGGCTGGATACCAGCTCTCATGGAAGCATACAGAGGAGGTTGACAGATATGACACCTTGCATTAGAAATCTCTCATGTGGCGAGAGACTAACAAAATTGAATTTGCAGTCCCTAGAATGACGCAGAGAATGAAATATGATCGAAATACACAAGTGTATGAGAGGGAGAAATGAATGAAGATATATGTATAAAAAAGATTTTCGAATGTTTACTTTATTGAGAACTTCCAGTTATAGTTTCAAATTTATAAAAGTTATACGTAAGGAAAAGATTGGCTTGGAAGCAAGAGGTATATGGAAGTGAGAGAAGTTGCCTAGTAAGATTGTCGGTACAGAAAGTCTCAAGCTTGGACTGGATGTAACATGAGTGAAAGTGGGTGAGCAGCGCGGGCCAACAGGTCTCGCGCAGTTTCCCTTCATTCTTATGATCATGTGGAGCGAAGAGGTACTGTGGATCCAAGCCGTCGTATTTTGTTATCTCACGCTGTTCCCAATAATCGGAAGCACCACCTTGATTTTCTTAGGTTCTTACCAAATGTGTGACTGATCGAGTAGAGATGCGGGTGTAGAACCATACCAGCTGTCTTGTCTTTCTTCCAGGCAAGCTACTGTAACACCGTCGGGCCTCTTGCTTGCTCCATCGGGCCTGAGGAATTGAAGTTCTTTCTTTGCGAGGCAGTTGGCCGAGGCGCTGCCTATCGAGATGATGTCGATGCTCTTGCAGCTGAATGCATGCAGTCCATACTGGTCAGTCACTCCTCTGCTGCAGATACCCTGATGTTCATAGTAGTAAGGGCGGCACGGCGAAAGCCTGCGCCAACACAAGGACATGCGGGTCGAGACCACTGCCAAGGAAGGAGATTGGGGCAGCATTTAAAGAAGTCCCCAGAGCTGGCACTCTTACAAGACGTAGGTGGACCTGTCTCATGCGGGCCTCGGATAGGTTCAGTCTACTTGAAGTTTGATTAAGCGTAAGAATTGCTTGGATCAGCATGGCGGAGTCCAAACTTTCCATGATAAGTTGATTCCAGTTCCTTTGCAAATGGCATCATAGAGAAATGAGTCGGGAGTTATCCTACATCGTAGCAGCCAGTGATGACATGGATCGTGTCCACGTGTGGAGTATAGCAGAGCTTTTCAGCAGCATGTGGGACACCAGTTTTTACACGAGGCTCCGGTGGAAGACAAGAGAGCTTGGATGCGTAATCTGGGAAGCAAAGTGGATCCCAGCGGCGCCTAGTTTAGTAAGGAGGGTTGCTTGTTGCCACTGAGGATCGTGTGAACGAAGGGTCAGGGTGTTCTCAAGCACAGACGAGTGTTGTGTCATCCTCCATAAGTCTGCTACTGTATGAGGATTGTGAAGCTCTGAGGAAGTAAGTTGATCGAGACAAGGTCACTCTTCTTAGTGAGAAGGTACAGGGCGTCGTGGTTGTTTATGGTGTTGTTTCCGTCTACCATCGCTTTTAAGTCTTCCGCCTCAGAACGCAAAACGGCATCAGTGACCTTGGAACTCAAGGGAGCACTGGGAATATAATTTTTTTTTTCTTTTTTTTTTGCTTTGTCGCTGTCTCCTGCGTTTGCGAGGTAGCGCAAGGAAACAGACGAAATAAATGGCCCAACCCACCCCCATACACATGTATATACATACGTCCACACACGCAAATATGCGTACCTACACAGCTTTCCATGGTTTACCCCAGACGCTTCACATGCCCTGATTCAATCCACTGACAGCACGTCAACCCCGGTATACCACATCGATCCAATTCACTCTATTCCTTGCCCTCCTTTCACCCTCCTGCATGTTCAGGCCCCGATCACACAAAACCATTTTCACTCCATCTTTCCACCTCTAGTTTGGTCTCCCACTTCTCCTCGTTCCCTCCACCTCCGACACATATATCCTCTTGGTCAATCTTTCCTCACTCATTCTCTCCATTTGCCCAAACCATTTCAAAACACCCTCTTCTGCTCTCTCAACCACGCTCTTTTTATTTCCACACATCTCATGGTGAGGTGCCTGAGGATTGGCGGAATGCGTGCATAGTGCCATTGTACAAAGGCAAAGGGGATAAGAGTGAGTGCTCAAATTACAGAGGTATAAGTTTGTTGAGTATTCCTGGTAAATTATATGGGAGGGTATTGATTGAGAGGGTGAAGGCATGTACAGAGCATCAGATTGGGGAAGAGCAGTGTGGTTTCAGAAGTGGTAGAGGATGTGTGGATCAGGTGTTTGCTTTGAAGAATATATGTGAGAAATACTTAGAAAAGCAAATGGATTTGTATGTAGCATTTATGGATCTGGAGAAGGCATATGATAGAGTTGATAGAGATGCTCTGTGGAAGGTATTAAGAATATATGGTGTGGGAGGCAAGTTGTAAGAAGCAGTGAAAAGTTTTTATCGAGGATGTAAGGCATGTGTACGTGTAGGAAGAGAGGAAAGTGATTGGTTCTCAGTGAATGTAGGTTTGCGGCAAGGGTGTGTGATGTCTCCATGGTTGTTTAATTTGTTTATGGATGGGGTTGTTAGGGAGGTGAATGCAAGAGTTTTGGAAAGAGGGGCAAGTATGAAGTCTGTTGGGGATGAGAGAGCTTGGGAAGTGAGTCAGTTGTTGTTCGCTGATGATACAGCGCTGGTGGCTGATTCATGTGAGAAACTGCAGAAGCTGGTGACTGAGTTTGGTAAAGTGTGTGAAAGAAGAAAGTTAAGAGTAAATGTGAATAAGAGCAAGGTTATTAGGTACAGTAGGGTTGAGGGTCAAGTCAATTGGGAGGTGAGTTTGAATGGAGAAAAACTGGAGGAAGTGAAGTGTTTTAGATATCTGGGAGTGGATCTGGCAGCGGATGGAACCATGGAAGCGGAAGTGGATCATAGGGTGGGGGAGGGGGCGAAAATTCTGGGAGCCTTGAAGAATGTGTGGAAGTCGAGAACATTATCTCGGAAAGCAAAAATGGGTATGTTTGAAGGAATAGTGGTTCCAACAATGTTGTATGGTTGCGAGGCGTGGGCTATGGATAGAGTTGTGCGCAGGAGGATGGATGTGCTGGAAATGAGATGTTTGAGGACAATGTGTGGTGTGAGGTGGTTTGATCGAGTAAGTAACGTAAGGGTAAGAGAGATGTGTGGAAATAAAAAGAGCGTGGTTGAGAGAGCAGAAGAGGGTGTTTTGAAATGGTTTGGGCACATGGAGAGAATGAGTGAGGAAAGATTGACCAAGAGGATATATGTGTCGGAGGTGGAGGGAACGAGGAGAAGAGGGAGACCAAATTGGAGGTGGAAAGATGGAGTGAAAAAGATTTTGTGTGATCGGGGCCTGAACATGCAGGAGGGTGAAAGGAGGGCAAGGAATAGAGTGAATTGGAGCGATGTGGTATACCGGGGTTGACGTGCTGTCAGTGGATTGAATCAGGGCATGTGAAGCGTCTGGGGTAAACCATGGAAAGCTGTGTAGGTATGTATATTTGCGTGTGTGGACGTTATGTATATACATGTGTATGGGGGTGGGTTGGGCCATTTCTTTCGTCTGTTTCCTTGCGCTACCTCGCAAACGCGGGAGACAGCGACAAAGCAAAATATATATATATATATATATATATATATATATATATATATATATATATATATATATATATATATATATATATATCCTGTTTGTCAAACTTTCCCGACTTACTCTCTCCATGTCCAAACTCTTTCATCACACCTTCTGCTCTCTCACCCACTTTTTATTACCGCACCTCTTTCTTACCCTTTCATTATCTACTCAATCAAACCACCTCACACCACATATTGTCCTCAAACATTTCCTTTCTAACACCACCCTCCTCCGCACAGTCTTGTTTATAGACCATTCTATGCATCCATATAGTATTGCAGGTTCTACTGTACCTTCAAACATACCCATTTTTGCCCTACTAGTTAAAGTTCTCTCTTTCTACACTTTCTTCATTTCTACCAGAACCTTCGCGTCCTCATCCACCCTATGAATCACTTCCGCTTTCATGGTTCCATTTGCTGGTATGTCCACCCCCATGTATCTAAAACACTTCATTTTCTCCAGCTTTTCTCCATTCCAACTCACACCACAACTGACATGTCCCTCAACCTTGCTAAACCTAATAACCTTGTTTTTATATTTACAATATCCCTTAACTTCCTCCTGTCACTTGCTCTTCCAACCTCAGTCACCAGATTCTACAGTTTCTTGTTCGAATTTGCCACCAGTGCTTTATCATCAGCAAACCACAACTGAATCATTTCACAAGCCCTCCCACTCTCCATAGACTGTTCACTCTCCTCTCTGTCCAAGACTCTTACATCTGCTTCCCTCACCACCTCATCCATAAACAAATCGAACAATCATTTTGACGTCACACACCTCTGCTGCAGACCAGCCTTCACTAGAACCATTCACTCTCCTCTCCTCCCACTCGAACACATGCCTTACTCCATGGAGAAAGACATCTCTGCCTGTAGCAGCCTTCTCTCCACACCGTGTCACTAAATACACTAAGTGGACCGCCTATATTCCTACCTTGTCTAAGACTGTTCTTCTGTGTTTCCTATACTGTAAGGTTTTCCATATTTCTCTATCCATATGTTGTATTTAGGTTGTAGCTCATTTATAACCCGTCAAGACATTGTTAATTTGTATCGCTTATGTTGTTTTCCCCTGTTTTCTGTGTTCTCAGTACTATGTACTGTTGATTTTCTGGTTTGTTTATATGCGTATTGCTTGCGTTTTACATTTTACATCTAAGTTTTCTGACCCAGTTTTTTATTATTATTTTTTTCTAGATTACTGATGATGCCTCTGTGAAGGTTAAAGCTGCTTTCAAATGTATTGGATAATTTTGGACAGCTGGTGTAAGAGCGCCTACCTAATGGTTCAACAATACTAAGAAAATTAGAGAACATTGAAGCAAATATTAGTACCTCTGAATATGTTGTCGTGTTCAAATCTGTGTGCATTAGAGAAGACATTCTCCCAGCTCACACACACACACACACACACACACACACACACACACACATTATATATATATATATATATATATATATATATATATATATATATATATATATATATATAATTTTTTTTCTATACTATTCGCCATTTCCTGCGTTAACGAGGTAGCGTTAAGAACTGAGGACTGAGCCTTTGAGGGAATATCCTCACTTGGCCTCCTTCTCTGTTCCTTCTTTTGGAAAATTAAAAACGAGAGGGGGAGGATTTCCAGGCCCCCCACCCCCCTCCCCCTCCTTCCCCTTTTATTCGCCTTCTGTGACACGCAGGGAATACGTGGGAAGTATTCTTTATCCCTTATCCCCAGGGATTATATATATATATATATATATATATATATATATATATATATATATATATATATATATATATATATATATATGTATACACACACACACACAAACACAACACACACACACACACACACACACACACACTCCCCACGTATTCCCTGCGTGTCGTAGAAGGCGACTAAAAGGGGAGGGAGCGTGTGGCTGGAAATCCTCCCCCCCCCCCCCTTTTTTTTTTTTTTTTTTTTTTTTTTAATTTTCCAAAAGAAGGAACAGAGAAGGGGGCCAGATGAGGATATTCCCTCTAAGGCCCAGTCCTCTGCTCTTAACGCTACCTCGCTAACGCGGCAAATGGCGAATAGTTTGAAATATATATATATATATATATATATATATATATATATATATATATATATATATATATATATATATATATATATATATATATATATATGCTTGAAATGAATGAAAAAATGAATGTCACATTTTTTTCATTCATTTCAAGCTAAAAGTTTGTTTTCTAAATTGTTTCTTACATTTTTTATATGTATATATATGTATGTGTGTGTGTATGTGTGTGTATGTGTGTGTGTGTGTATATGTATATATATATGTATATTATCCCTGGGGATAGGGGTGAAAGAATACTTCCCACGTATTCCTCGCGTGTCGTAGAAAGCGACTAGAGGGGACGGGAGCGGGGGGCCGGAAATCCTCCCCTCCTTGTATTAACTTTCTAAAATGGGAAACAGAAGAAGGAGTCACGCGGGGAGTGATCATCCTCCTCGAAGGCTCAGAGTGGGGTGCCTAAATGTGTGTGGATGTAACCAAGATGTGAAAAAAGGAGAGATAGGTAGTATGTTTGAGGAAAGGAACCTGGATGTTTTGGCTCTGAGTGAAACGAAGCTCAAGGGTAAAGGGGAAGAGTGGTTTGGAAATGTCTGGGGAGTGAAGTCAGGGGTTAGTGAGAGGACAAGAGCAAGGGAAGGAGTAGCAATACTCCTGAAACAGGAGTTGTGGGAGTATGTGATAGAATGTAAGAAAGTAAATTCTCGATTAATATGGGTAAAATTGAAAGTTGATGGAGAGAGGTGGGTGATTATTGGTGCATATGCACCTGGGCATGAGAAGAAAGATCATGAGAGGCAAGTGTTTTGGGAGCAGCTGAATGAGTGTGTTAGCGGTTTTGATGCACGAGACCGGGTTATAGTGATGGGTGATTTGAATGCGAAGGTGAGTAATGTGGCAGTTGAGGGAATAATTGGTATGCATGGGGTGTTCAGTGTTGTAAATGGAAATGGTGAAGAGCTTGTAGATTTATGTGCTGAAAAAGGACTGATGATTGGGAATACCTGGTTTAAAAAGCGAGATATACATAAGTATACTTATGTAAGTAGGAGAGATGGCCAGAGAGCGTTATTGGATTACGTGTTAATTGACAGGCGTGCGAAAGAGAGACTTTTGGATGTTAATGTGCTGAGAGGTGCAACTGGAGGGATGTCTGATCATTATCTTGTGGAGGCTAAGGTGAAGATTAGTATGGGTTTTCAGAAAAGAGGAGTGAATGTTGGGGTGAAGAAGGTGGTGAGAGTAAGTGAGCTTGGGAAGGAGACCTGTGTGGGGAAGTACCAGGAGAGACTGTGTACAGAATGGAAAAAGGTGAGAACAATGGAAGTAAGGGGAGTGGGGGAGGAATGGGATGTATTTAGGGAATCAGTGATGGATTGCGCAAAAGATGCTTGTGGCATGAGAAGAGTGGGAGGTGGGCTGTTTAGAAAGGGTAGTGAGTGGTGGGATGAAGAAGTAAGAGTATTAGTGAAAGAGAAGAGAGAGGCATTTGGACGATTTTTGCAGGGAAAAAATGCAATTGAGTGGGAGAAGTATAAAAGAAAGAGACAGGAGGTCAAGAGAAAGGTGCAAGAGGTGAAAAAAAGGGCAAATGAGAGTTGGGGTGAGAGACTATCAGTAAATTTTAGGGAGAATAAAAAGATGTTCTGGAAGGAGGTAAATAGGGTGCGTAAGACAAGGGAGCAAATGGGAACTTCAGTGAAGGGCGTAAATGGGGAGATGATAAGTAGTGGTGATGTGAGAAGGAGATGGAATGAGTATTTTGAAGGTTTGTTGAATGTGTCTGATGACAGAGTGGCAGATATAGGGTGTTTTGGTCGAGGTGGTGTGCAAAGTGAGAGGGTTAGGGAAAATGATTTGGTAAACAGAGAAGAGGTAGTGAAAGCTTTGCGGAAGATGAAAGCCGGCAAGGCAGCAGGTTTGGATGGTATTGCAGTGGAATTTATTAAAAAAGGGGGTGACTGTATTGTTGACTGGTTGGTAAGGTTATTTAATGTATGTATGACTCATGGTGAGGTGCCTGAGGATTGGCGGAATGCGTGCATAGTGCCATTGTACAAAGGCAAAGGGGATAAGAGTGAGTGCTCAAATTACAGAGGTATAAGTTTGTTGAGTATTCCTGGTAAATTATATGGGAGGGTATTGATTGAGAGGGTGAAGGCATGTACAGAGCATCAGATTGGGGAAGAGCAGTGCGGTTTCAGAAGTGGTAGAGGATGTGTGGATCAGGTGTTTGCTTTGAAGAATGTATGTGAGAAATACTTAGAAAAGCAAATGGATTTGTATGTAGCATTTATGGATCTGGAGAAGGCATATGATAGAGTTGATAGAGATGCTCTGTGGAAGGTATTAAGAATATATGGTGTGGGAGGCAAGTTGTTAGAAGCAGTGAAAAGTTTTTATCGAGGATGTAAGGCATGTGTACGTGTAGGAAGAGAGGAAAGTGATTGGTTCTCAGTGAATGTAGGTTTGCGGCAGGGGTGTGTGATGTCTCCATGGTTGTTTAATTTGTTTATGGATGGGGTTGTTAGGGAGGTAAATGCAAGAGTCCTGGAAAGAGGAGCAAGTATGAAGTCTGTTGGGGATGAGAGAGCTTGGGAAGTGAGTCAGTTGTTGTTCGCTGATGATACAGCGCTGGTGGCTGATTCATGTGAGAAACTGCAGAAGCTGGTGACTGAGTTTGGTAAAGTGTGTGGAAGAAGAAAGTTAAGAGTAAATGTGAATAAGAGCAAGGTTATTAGGTACAGTAGGGTTGAGGGTCAAGTCAATTGGGAGGTGAGTTTGAATGGAGAAAAACTGGAGGAAGTGAAGTGTTTTAGATATCTGGGAGTGGATCTGTCAGCGGATGGAACCATGGAAGCGGAAGTGGATCATAGGGTGGGGGAGGGGGCGAAAATTTTGGGAGCCTTGAAAAATGTGTGGAAGTCGAGAACATTATCTCGGAAAGCAAAAATGGGTATGTTTGAAGGAATAGTGGTTCCAACAATGTTGTATGGTTGCGAGGCGTGGGCTATGGATAGAGTTGTGCGCAGGAGGATGGATGTGCTGGAAATGAGATGTTTGAGGACAATGTGTGGTGTGAGGTGGTTTGATCGAGTAAGTAACGTAAGGGTAAGAGAGATGTGTGGAAATAAAAAGAGCGTGGTTGAGAGAGCAGAAGAGGGTGTTTTGAAGTGGTTTGGGCACATGGAGAGAATGAGTGAGGAAAGATTGACCAAGAGGATATATGTGTCGGAGGTGGAGGGAACGAGGAGAAGAGGGAGACCAAATTGGAGGTGGAAAGATGGAGTGAAAAAGATTTTGTGTGATCGGGGCCTGAACATGCAGGAGTGTGAAAGGAGGGCAAGGAATAGAGTGAATTGGAGAGATGTGGTATACCGGGGTTGACGTGCTGTCAGTGGATTGAATCAAGGCATGTGAAGCGTCTGGGGTAAACCATGGAAAGCTGTGTAGGTATGTATATTTGCGTGTGTGGACGTGTGTATGTACATGTGTATGGGGGGGGGGGGGGGCATTTCTTTCGTCTGTTTCCTTGCGCTACCTCGCAAACGCGGGAGACAGCGACAAAGTATAGAAAAAAAAAAAAAAAATATATATATATATATATATATATATATATATATATATATATATATATATATATATATATATATATATATTGTTTAATTTGTTTATGGATGGGGTTGTTAGGGAGGTGAATGCAAGAGTTTTGGAAAGAGGGGCAAGTATGAAGGCTGTTCTGGATGAGAGAGCTTGGGAAGTGAGTCAGTTGTTGTTCGCTGATGATACAGCGCTGGTGGCTGATTCATTTGAGAAACTGCAGAAGCTGGTGACTGAATTTGGTAAAGTGTGTGAAAGAAGAAAGTTAAGAGTAAATGTGAATAAGAGCAAGGTTATTAGGTACAGTAGGGTTGAGGGTCAAGTCAATTGGGAGGTAAGTTTGAATGGAGAAAAACTGGAGGAAGTAAAGTGTTTTAGATATCTGGGAGTGGATCTGGCAGCGGATGGAACCATGGAAGCGGAAGTGAATCATAGGGTATGGGAGGGGGCGAAAATCCTGGGAGCCCTGAAGAATGCTTGGAAGTCGATAACATTATCTCGGAAAGCAAAAATGGGTATGTTGGAAGGAATAGTGGTTCCAACAATGTTGTATGGTTGCGAGGCGTGGGCTATTGATAGAGTTGTGCGCAGGAGGGTGGATGTGCTGGAAATGAGATGTTTGAGGACAATGTGTGGTGTGAGGTGGTTTGATCGAGTAAGTAATGTAAGGGTAAGAGAGATGTGTGGAAGTAAAAAGAGCGTGGGTGAGAGAGCAGAAGAGGGTGTTTTGAAATGGTTTGGGCACATGGAGAGAATGAGTGAGGAAAGATTGACCAAGAGGATATATGTGTCGGAGGTGGAGGGAACGAAGAGAAGTGGGAGACCAAATTGGAGGTGGAAAGATGGAGTGAAAAAGATTTTGAGTGATCGGGGCCTGAACATGCAGGAGGGTGAAAGGCGGGCAAGGAATAGAGTGAATTGGATCGATGTGGTATACCGGGGTTGACGTGCTGTCAGTGGATTGAATCAGGGCATGTGAAGCGTCTGGGGTGAACCATGGAAAGTTGTGTGGGGCCTGGATGTGGAAAGGGAGCTGTTGTTTCGGGCATTATTGCATGACAGCTAGAGACTGAGTGTGAACGAATGGGGCCTTTGTTGTCTTTTCCTAGCGCTACCACACATGAGGGGGGAGGGGGATGGTATTCCATGTGTGGCGAGGTGGCGATTGGAATGAATAAAGGCAGACAGTGTGAATTGTGTGCATGGGTATATATGTATGTGTCTGTGTGTGTATATATATGTGTACATTGAGATGTATAGGTATGTATATTTGCGTGTGTGGACGTGTATGTAAATACATGTGTATGGGGGTGGGTTGGGCCATTTCTTTCGTCTGTTTCCTTGCCCTACCTCGCAAACGCGGGAGACAGCGACAAAGCAAAATAAAAAGAAAATAAAAAAAATATATATATATATCCCGGATAATGTCAGTGACACATTTATCGACCAGTTCCAACGGGAAGGATGAGAAGGTGGTTTGGTTGTGAGCTGATAGCATTGCTCTATCGTTAACATCTGCGATGCGAAGTTTCTTTCCCACCTTCACGTATGAACGGAAGCAGTCGGACGTAGAGCTCTCACCAGGATATGCCAGTGACTGACCATTATAATGACCCCCACACTGACAGGTGTCATACGGGAAGTGTTGGTGTGTCTGAGCGTCTGTGCCCGTTCATAGAGCGAAGGAGGTGATACTGCAGGCAGGCGTGGTGGCGTGTAGCTGTGCGTCCGGATGTGACATGTATCAGGGTGTCAGTAATAGGTGACTATCATTAGGGTGGACTGTGGAAAATGGGATTTTGGGTGTGGTCGATTTGGGTCACACGATGATGTTAAGAACTCTCACCTCCCAGTCGCTAGCCTGGTCATGAGAGGTTTAATGGGGGGAATTTGATTCGGTGTGTGATTGCTGCTAATTTGATAACATATTTGTACTGCACGGGGAGGGAGTTTTACATTCGTGGTGCGCCCACCCATTTCACGCCCGTGTTGCCCCGTTTCTGTGCTTCTTTTGTGTGTATATATATATATATATATATATATATATATATATATATATATATATATATATATATATACCTTGTCTTAACCTGATATATATAGACATGTATATACACACCCCCAGCTCATGCCAGGTATCCATACATCAGTTATCTCCAAAGGGAGGATGAACCGCTAGGGTTGGTTGGGAGCTGGGTGCCCTAAAGTGGGCTCTAACCATTGCGCCAAAGAGGCTCGTAGTGTGTCTGCGGCTCGTAGTGTGTCTGTCTCTCGTAGCGTGTCTGCCTCATGGTGTGTCTGTGCCTCGTAGTGTGTCTGTTGTGGCTCGTAGTGTGTCTGTAGCTCATAGTGTGTCTGTGGTTCGTAGTGTGTCTGTAGCTCATAGTGTGTCTGTGGCTCGTAGTGTGTCTGTGAGAGACAGAGTGAGAAAGAAAGTAGCACAGAAAAAAATCAACGTGGCCTGTGCATATGTGGCCGGTGGGTGGTGCCGTTAGGACTGGCCTGTTTACAGTATCTTCTGCAGTCTGATGAACCGTTGTTCACTGCTTCATTCGACGCTACTCCACCCTCCCCACACACACACACACACACACACACACGAGGTCATAAGGGACGTGATAAGTGAGGAGGTTTTCGTTTACGTACTGGGCGGACCTAAACAGACCCCAGAGTTGATGGTCTGATACATAGCTGATGAAGTTCGAGACAGAAGAGATGAAAGAAGGTCTCACCGGGAATGTTATCGTGCAGGAAAATAAGCTCTACGGTTCTTTGTGTTAGGGGGACTCCCGAGTTGACTTCGTCCCTAACCTGTGGCCAGAGTCCCACATTAGGAGACTGATAGAGACCCAGTGTCTGGTGCCAGGTGTTCAGGTATTTGGACAAGGGACTGTTTTGCGGAGGTGTCTGTATCATACATAAGACCAACACTAGAATATGGTTCTCGTCTTTGGTCACTGCACCTAAAAAAGCATAAAGATTGTACCAGAATTGAGAGAGAGCTGATTTGTAGGGTAATACTAGAAACTGTATATATGTCCACCATGGAAGAGAGATGAATAAGGGGTGACCTGACCACAAGTTTGAACCAAATGACATGACATGAAATTAAGGAAGAAACTTGTAAACTGTGAAGAAGTACTTTTGATAGTATAAGAGTGGTAGATGAATAGGACGACATGACTGAAGATATGGTGAATGCAGACATTATACAATAATTAAAGGAGTAGAGAAAGTTCAAGTGATGGGACCCCACGAGTCTAAAACTCCCTCCTCGTACAGTACAGCGAGGCAGTTACAATCTTCGTCCCCACTTGAGGCGAGCGTCTGTTGGCTGGCGCTGCGCTTCCTTCAACTCGCTGTATATAATAGTGTGATATTAGGGAGCGGAAGAGGGATGTGGTTGGACAGAGGAAGGTAGCGTCTTGAAATGCGAAATATTATTGTGGAATGTTAAGGTCTGTGGTGTAGGTTTTACTGTGTGAGTTCATGGCTTCCTGGGTACGTGTTTTGGTGTCTTATTTATATACCCTCGGTGGACTGGGTGTGTGTGCATCTTGTGATATTGTTACTTGTATATCGCTAGATGACTAGCGCCTCTCTTAGTGCTGTGGGGATCCGTGGGAACCACGAGCATTTCATGTTTATACCGGTGTCGAGCTGTTGGATGTACTATGTGGTGGTAAATGTCTTCGTTGTCTTCTCGTTTTGGCCAGACTTTTTGTGTTGTTCTCTTAAGCATGTACCAGATGGGTTAATCTGTAGTCGTTCATGCTGGTCTTCATGGTTCTTGATGTTGGGGTAACATGTTCTGCAGTTCTTTACTTCCTTTAGATACAGATGTTCGTTCTTTCCTGATTTCAGTTTATTAAACTTCTATTCGACAACCCAGGATTGTTTGGCAGGCCTTCTTGTCTCGTATGAGTTTAGCCAGGGCATCAGCTTCGTGCTCTCGGAGACCTGTGTGAGAAGGAATCTACAGTAGTCACATTTGATCCCCTTTACCAATAATGCTCGCATATGTAGCGTCAGACACAAGCGTATTAAACTTTGGTCTAAGGGCAAATAGGGCAAGCAGTGAGGATAGACAGAGATGATATGATAGCATTGATCTTACCCAAATTTGGGTAACCAGGCAACATGATGAGTGTGTTGTCCCCAATACTGTGTACGAACTGATGCAGCCATCACCAGGGTTAAGGTTGCTGCCCTTGAAGAAGAGGAGGATATATCACATGGCATCATTGTATTTCTAAGACTTGCACCTCGTAACCCACTGTTAAAGCTGTGTATCATGAGTCGTGCTGTGGGTCAGTTTATCTTCTTCATGGACCAAGTCTGTTATTATACCAGTGAAAAAAAAGGAAAAAAGAAATCAATTGGATGGTTTTCCTCCCGTCTCCCTAGACGAGTTGCTTTTGTGTATAGCTCACGAGAGTGTCATTCTTCGACACACTCCCTCACACACTTGAGGCAACGTGTGTCACGTGACACCAGTGGGTTTACACATGACAGAGGTATACATAGGTACAGATGGCACAGATACACCACATTACTTGCCTTGAAAACTGCACTGGATAGTGCTGAGAGGCAGGTTATAATGTATGGACAAGCCAAGATGGATGGAAGTGATCGACTTGCACAATGACTTCTTGGTTCTCTCTCTTACGGAAAGTCTTCCGTTCAATTTTTTTTTTTTTTTGTTACCACAAGACGACAGAAGTGAAGTTAATGATGATATGCAGCCTAGCAGTGGTCTGGGTATTTATTCCACATTATCTAATGACTTAATTAATGCCTCGCTGAAATCACTCCCAGTAACATCACGGTGGTTCGTAATGATGATGGTACTACTGTACACACACACACACACACACACACACACACACACACACACACACACACACACACACACACCACAACATGTTGTGAAATGCAGAACAGTTGTAACAACATACACACAACCTGTGATAACCTTGCTGTTGTAAGTTCTGCTGACAAAAAAAGACCATGCTGTTCATAGGACGAATTGGTAATGTTAAGAGTGGAGCGAAATATAGACCTTTTTTCCCATTAATATCTTAATATCTCGGTGCGATGTACTGCAGCAGTGGGTGAAAAACTTAAATCATCAGTGAACATACAGGCTTAAGAGTCGTGGCAGGATACATCCCTAATTGTGTTAGTGATGTTCGAGCTCCTGGAGTGATGTACTTGCATTTATACAACAAGCTCTCATAAATTACCACGCACCAGCCTTGCTTACTGCATAACGGTGAAACAAATATGGAACAAGATGACTTGAGAATTAAACTTGGCTCTCCCAAGGCCACTAAGGTACTTCACATGCGCCAGGAATGGTCTCTACTTAATGACGACTTAAGGTTCAAAATGATGATGATGCAGATAATGGTATCCCCGCAGTGCTGTTAAGGCACATATGCTATCAAACCATTGAGTGTAAATAGCCCCAAATAACAGGCGCTCGTATGACAACGCTTGTTGTCGTATGCATCAGTTGTACAGTATGAGGAAGCAGCAGTAGCAGCACTTATCGTCACCCTGGCAGCTAACTCCCTTTGACATCACCAGACCACGCAAGCAGTTAATCACTCTCAGTCCTCACCTTCAACACATACAGAATCTCCAGACTGAGTAACTGGTCACCTACATTACAAATGGAACTGCTCGCCACACTCTTCGCTCGTAGGCTGATGAAAACCGCAACCACCAGCAGTTTGGTTGTTATCTCTGACCATGTTCCCACTACTTCCCCTGACTACCTTGAGTCCAGAATGCAACATGCTTGTCTCTGAAGCCAGCATGGCTGATGAACGAATATGCCAGCATGACTGTTGAAGGATTATGCCAGCATGACTGGTGTAGGGATTCAAATCAAATTGTTTTGGATTCCTTGTCACACTGGTCTGTTGGAAACTTGATGAAGTTGATGCTTTAGCCAAACCTGCGCCAGTTACAAGTCTAACAACTATAATCGGGAAAGAACAAATGTATCTGAAGCGGTAGTAGGTCCAGCCTCCATGACAATGGAAGATGGCAACGAAGGAACACCAGTTCTCGAAATCCTTCACTCCACAACCTTTCCTCCTTCCTGGCTTAGGCCCAACCTTCTGCATGAGGAAGGCCACACCATCCCGTCCTGCTGTCACCGGGTGACACTACCCGGCCTCCTCCTCCTGACACTGGCCTCCAGTCAGCCAGTGACAGTACCCGGCCTCCTCCTGACACTGGCCTCCAGTCATCTAGCGACAGTACCCGCCCTCTTCCTCTTAACACTGGCCTCCAGTCATCTAGCGATAGTACCCGCCCTTCTCCTCCTGACACTGGCCTCCAGTCAGCTAGCGACAGTACCCGGCCTGCTCCTCCTAACACTGGTCTTCACAACATCTGGTAATCATTTCACTTTCCATTCGGCGTCTAGTAGTTTGCTTCTTGTGTGACCATTAAGTGGACCTGTCTAACAGATCTTTGAGTCTGATGATGTGAAATGAATGTCTAGTGTGCAGCGTGGATGCCTCATCCCCACAGATCAGCAGACATGAGTGAGGGACCGCTGGTTGTGCTACCAGCGACTAGTTAGGTGAAGGGGGAGGGATGATATCAGAGAGGAGAGTAGAGACTGCTGCGGTATCTAGAGGAGCGTGTGCCGGTAGGGAGTGAAGCCCGTCAAGTGTTCCTAAGCCGGTGATGGGTGCACCAAGATGTTGTCAAGGCGGCTCACCCTACCTCACCCCTCACCTGCTCTCCCCCACAGCCAGTCGTCACCTCTCCTCCCACCACGTAATGTTCCTGCACCCTCCCATGATGAGGAGTCATTATCATCATGTCCTCCTCAGATATGCAGACCCCCACCCCACCACACCAACCCCAAGCCCTCGAGAGCCTTAACCAGCGACATGTTCCTGCGTCTTCCCCCACTCACCTCCTCGCCTTCCCCACCCACCATCCAGCACCTCTTGCCTCCTGCCACCACCAGTCCTCCTCAGTACCTCCCCCTCCACTGGCCTCCTCTCACACTGTCCTTGAGAGTGACCTCATGTGTGATCGACACCGGAAGTGATGAAGGCTGGGGTGACCATGGTGTTAGGGGGGAGGAGCAATGTTCCCTCTAGCGGAGGTCACGTCGCGACATAATTCACGAGGAGGAATGTCTTGAGGGGATATGAAAAGAAAAATGTCGCACCAGAGACGAGGAAGGATGACCAGGAACTGGGAGTAGTGATGACGGGTCGGGTGAGGTCAGAGGGTTGCGTACAGGTAGGGTGAGGCAGGAAGTTGCAGGCAAATACGACGTTATTTTGGGACTTGCTTCTGCCGCCAGGTATGCCAGGTAGGTGTTCAAGAAGAGGGGTCGGGTGTATCTGGTGGTGAGAAACAGCTGCTGGTCAAGAGCAGATGGTGCACAGGAACAGCGGGTGGGCAGGAGCAGATGGTGCTCAGGAGCAGCTGGTGGTCAGCAAGAGCTGGTGCTATGGGTAAGCTATTGATCAGGAACGGCTGGTGGTCAGGTGTAGTTATGATGCTCAGGAGCAGCTGGTGGTCACACGAGGTGTCAGGCACAACACAGCTGGCGGTTGTGTTGCACCGTTGTCAGACACAGTATCCGGGGTGACCACATCTCTGGGGGTCAGCGGCAGCCAGGTTCACCGAGGATGTTATGGCGCTGGATGAGAACACTGAACACTTGCTGGCGTCCATGGGGAATCCCTTGTCAGTTCATTAACTCTGTCTGTCTTCACAGTTCCTGTGGCACCGTGTTACAGGCACTCCTGTGAATGTGGTGACCACTAGAAACCTGAAGGTGTGAGAAGCGCATTTTTACATCACACACACACACACACACACACACACACACACACACACACACACCCAAGACTGGGAACGTCGTCTTAATGCTTCATGGTGGCAGGACTTGAGAGGCAGCCTCTCAGGTTTCATCAGTATAGTTGCCTTGAGTTAGTCAACTGAGAAACGGAAACATGAGATAAGACACCCGATAGCGAGGCGTCTCAGCTGCACGGGTGAGCAATGTTGGCCTCCTGCTGCAGGAGTTGCTCATGAGGTACGTGTGACCCGACGTGGGAGTTACTGTTACTGGGGTAGAACCTGCCGGGCACCGTGGCCCCGAGCGATGCATAGGGTGCTCTATGATCGCCACACGCCCGATGGCAGGGTGTGGCTTCATTGGCAGCATGCTGCTGCGTCAGTGGCAAAGTGCGGTACGTCGCTGGGAGGATGTCACATCCCTGGCAGTGTTGCGTCCCTGACAGGGGTGTTACGACGCAGGCAGTGTCACGTATGTGGCAGGGTGTTATTTCACCGACAGGGTGTTACGTCTTTGGCATATGTCGCGTTACCGGTAGGTGTTACATGAGTCGCAGGGTTTTACGTTATTGACAGGTGTTATGCCAATGGCATGTTGCTACAGTAAGGCAGTGGCTACGTCAGTGACGGTGTGTTACGTCTTGCTGTTTATGTTACGTCAGGTTGTACTTCACTGGCCTCTTGATACGTCATCAGTAGATTTCTGCTAAACTGGCTGATGCTACGTTACTGACAAGCGTTATGTTACTGGCAGGTGTTACCCTACTGGTAGGTGCAGCATCACTGGCAGGTGTTACGTTACTGGCATGTGTCACGACTCTTGTTCATTCTCATCCCTCTTACCCATGAGGATACGAGTGAGTCAGACACCCACCGCTAGAGGTCAGCCCATCGCTGACCGTCGCTGGGGCTGCCTCACCCCTGACTGGCGACAAGCCATCGCCATATCTTCTGGAAGCTTCACACACACAATGTACCATGGTGAAATTTAATTCATGTTTCTTCTTTCACCAGCATTTTGGCTTGCTCAGCCTCGTCCGCCGTAGCGAACCGAGCGCAGCAAAATAGCTGTGACAGCGATACTCAAAATAGCATCGTTGGATCTTGATGGACGCCAATTGGTCCTTGAGGCCATGGGCGCACATCCACCCGCAGGCCCGGTGAGAGGAGGGTGGCAGTGGAGGTGGGTGGTGTGGGGCACCGGCCCGGGGGTCCGTCGTCGAGGGGCATGGACCTGATGTGCTCGTTTGTACAGACCCCACGTAAAGCATCGTTTTGATATAAGACTAGAACCTTCGTCCTCATTTCGTCGTCGTTACGAACATCGCACTGTCCTGAAATAGGATTATTTTTTTCTTGTAAGTTATGAGATAATGTTGGAGGAAAAGGGGAGACAAAGAAGGCCCATAGGAACATCTTCGCCCCACCCATTTTCGAACGGAAGAGGAGAGGAAGTGAGAGGGAGGGGAGGGTGTTTGCCCACCCTACCCCCAGTCGTGCCTCCACGTCACAAAACTTTAAGAATCACATCCGCTCCAGAGCATCAGGTGCAGGTTGATAACAGTACAGGAGAGTCACGGGTTAAGGAGAGTCGTTATAACTACCAGTATGTACAGAGGCCGTCCCAGATGTACCCCACCAGGTCACGTCTTGTGTTTTGTACATTTTCCATTGTCTATACCTATTCATCTGTCTGTCAAAACAATGTGTTTATGTATATTTTGTACCTATTCGCCATTTCCCGTGTGGTGAGGCAGCGCTAGGAATAGACGAAGAACGACCTCATGTGTTTATATCCACTGTCTCGCTGTCATGTATCATACACGACCAAACCCCAAAGACATTTCCGTGGCTCTACATGACTAGTTCATGTGCCCTGGTTCAGCACCTCACCGCCCACCCCCCGCCAATGCACTGTGTCCCGTGCACATCACTCATCCTCCTGTAGGTTCAGTCCCCGACAACTCAGAGCCTCCTTCACTTCATCATTAAATTATCTGGGTCTCCCACTCCCCCTTGCTCCTTTAGCTTCACACACGTGTACACCTTTGGTTTATATTCACTCATCCTTTTCATGTGTATTCAAGCTATTTCAACACACTTTCTTGAGCTGACTCAGTCAGACTGAGGTTGCTACTACTCCTCTCTCCTACACTGTCATTCCTTCCACGATCACCCCTCCTCACTCAACGCATTGTCCTCAAACATTTAATCTCCAGCACAACCGCCCTCAACTGTTATTTTGCATTATGGCCCACGACTAGTGAGACACCGCCAGAGCTGTTGTCTGAGTTTGGAAATGTGCTGGAAGTTTATATCGATGAAAGTAAGGTGCTGAAGTTTAGCAGTGGAGAGAGGCAGGTTAGTCTTGAGTGTGAGTTTGAATGGAGATAACCTGAAGGAAGTGGAGTGTTGAAGATATCTCGGAGTGGATGTGGCCGCTGATGGATCCGTGAAGCTGAACTGAACCATAGAGAGAGATGAGGTGGCAAAGGTCGTGGATGTACTTGAGAGTGTGTGGAGAGACAAGTCGCTGTTTGTTAGGGCTAAGATGGTGTAGTTGATGGTACAGTTGTTCCAGTGTATGGGTGTTGAATGTTGTTCGCTTTTTCCCGCGTGTTCTTGATAGAAAATGCCTTTGAAGCCTCACACTTTCGTTCAAAACATTTCTCTTTCTCATCATGTGATGAAGATGATGGTATTGTGTCTAAATCTCAGCGTCAGGAACATGCGAGGAACGGCATCATTTTCTCACATCCTTTCTGAAGCCGTCATGCATAATGAACTGAATTCAGTGACCCCATCACAACCAAGCCCCACAGACCTTTCTGTGGTTTCCCGTAGCCGTTTCATATACCCTGGTTCAGGCCACTAGAAGCACGTCTCCTCCTCTAAACCACATCGCTCCAGTTCGCTCTGTCCCGTGCACGTCTCACACCCTCCTGTATGTTTAGGACGCAGTCACTCAAAGCATCTGTTACTCCATCCTTCCACCACCTCCTCCTCCGTTTTCCCTTTCCCCTTGTTCCCACCACTTCCGACATACGTTATATAATTTTTCAGTAACTCGTCACAAATTTCGCCAAAGTTGGTACGCGTTTATTAAGGTCTAAGGCTAAGGAGAATCCATTTGGACTCATAAGTTCAGAGGACATATTGACAGAACGTCGCACCTCCAGAAGTGTATCATAAGCCGTTCAGGCAACACGCTCACTATCCGCACGGGACTCGGGAGGTGACCCAGTAAACATATGAGGCTCAGTACCTCTGCAAACTGTTTGTTTTTTTTATACTTCGTATCATCAGATTTGTCTTTGTTTTCGCTCCGTTTTCTTATCATACATGATTAAATACAAAGCCAGACGAGTCCAGCAAGCTTATGGCTCCAGTTGGTAGGATTTCCCCGAGTCCTGCCTGACTCTGCTGCCAACGAGGGAGAGGCTGAGGATCCTACAGTCTATCCTGGAGTCATTGATCAACATTACAAGTACCTGAACCTGTCTACGTTCATCGAACCAGTCTGATTTAATTGCTTTGTGTCGATGACCCCGGCAGATGTATCGTGCATCCCATGATCATCCTGTGAGCGGTAGCGCAAAAGGATGACAGGGGTCACAAAGGGTCGCAGTCAGTCCCTAGTGGCTTGGTATGACATACTTGTTATAAAGTTGATTGATGTAGATGCTTCATTGCATACATTACATAGTTTCATATGGTAAGATTTACCGACTGCACGCAAAAGTGGAAACAAACTTATAATTTAAGGTATCTTGTTATTAACAACAAGGTGTTGTGACATTTCTTGCAGAGTTTGTTTAGATCTACCCCTAAAAAGCTCTATTTTTCACATACTAAGACATAGTGTTATAGTTTGAGTCCAAATCTTTGACCACAAACTATAAAATTCACATGTCCAGTTAGGCCGAAATGCCAGTCTCAGTTCATCGAACCAGTCTTAATTAACAAGTACTGGAACCGGTCTTGGGTCTTTTAATCAACATCACAAGTACCAGGAAGAGTTTAAGACCACCTTCTTGTACACAAAATATGTCTGTTTATATCTGCAGTAAACTGATTCGTTACTTATCTTACTTATTTTTACGTTTTTTTTTTCTTATTTTCGTTGCCCTGAGAATAACGAAAATATAATTGCGTCTCATTATCAGTTTTATTATCATCTGTTTTAGACAGAAGAATGGGGGCGCCATTGGTAGATCCTTGTGTGGTGGTGAGGTAGGGCGGCCTGTGGTGGACCCTTGTGTGGTGGTGAGGTAGGGCGCCCTGTGGTGGACCCTTGTGTGGTGGTGGGGCAGAAGCGTTTGTGGTTGGACCTTTAAGGTGGCGAGGCAGGGGTGACTTGTGGTGAAAATCTCTCTCTCTCTCTCTCTCTCTCTCTCTCTCTCTCTCTCTCTCTCTCTCTCTCTCTCTCTCTCTCTCTCTCTCTCTCTCATCATTTCATTCAACATTCGAGCACTTTCTGGTATTATTTTCTTTCTGGTGAAACACATGTACTGAATACTGCATTCCTTCCTTCCTTATCTCATCTCAAACCTTCACTCATGACCGCCTCAAAGGAGTACTTTGAATTTAACACCAGCGCGACTGTTTCACGCCTCGTGCAGGTCGCCTCCAACCCTGTGACGCCGTCTGGTTTCAGACTTTTGTCCGAGCCGCCACCATTTTTCTCGTCTATGCTCACTATCCTTTTTAATATATTAAACTTATGAAATGATTTCGGCATCATAGTTCCTGCAACGAGGCCATGACATCCTCTCAACCTCAGGCAGTGAACCTCTGCTCAGCGGGCGAGGGGTTTGAAGGCCTCACGTTTTCAATTCGTGATGCCCTACGGCAAATTATGTTACCTTCCCTACACATTATCTTCCCAAACATTACCTTCCCTACACATCACCTTCCCTACACATTACCTTCCCTACACATTATCTTCCTTACAATTTATCTTCCCTGCACATCACCTTCCCTACACATTACCTTCCCTACACATTATCTTCCTTACAATTTATCTTCCCTGCACATCACCTTCCCTACACATTACCTTCCCTACACATTATCTTCCTTACAATTTGTCTTCCCTGCACATCACCTTCCCTACACATTACCTTCCCTACACATTATCTTCCTTACAATTTATCTTCCCTGCACATCACCTTCCCTACACATTACCTTCCCTACACATTATCTTCCTTACAATTTATCTTCCCTGCACATCACCTTCCCTACACATTACCTTCCCTACACATTATCTTCCTTACAATTTATCTTCCCTGCACATCACCTTCCCTACACATTACCTTCCCTACACATTATCTTCCTTACAATTTATCTTCCCTGCACATCACCTTCCCTACACATTACCTTCCCTACACATTATCTTCCTTACAATTTATCTTCCCTGCACATTACCTTCCCTACATATTACCTTCCCTACACATTATATTCCCTACACATTAGCTTCCCTACACATATCCTAAGACCGCCACGATCATTCACCAAACACTCTGGTATTTGTTTACACTTGTGATCCTTTGCGCTTGTGGCTGATGAGTTTGTCCTTAGGTGGTTCATCTAAGCAGTACCTTGGTAGCGTTGTTGCTCGCCACACTCCCTTGTCTGGGTGCCTTCTTTCAACTCCACATGTTGGCAGTGTCATAGCGTAAAACAGATGAATCTATGAAATTTTTGTCATTATCATTGAGAAGACCACACTGCCTCTACTGGAAGCCGAACAATGATTTAAGGTTATCTTTACGGAAACGCACTTCTACCAACCCATGGACCACCAACCCCTTCTGATCTAGAGCCAGTTAGTTACGGCACTATCTCCCGTGTATCGGGCCTGAAAAACTCTTCTTCCTACTGTTTCCGTTCATGCTTCCTCTCGGCACGACATCATTACAAGTACATAACTTGTGGGGCGAAACATTTCTCCCCAGCGGAAGTGTGACGACCGCTCGCTCTATTTGGCCTTGAGCCAAGTATATGTTTAACCGTTCCTCTTGTATTTTCGTTTTTTCTTTGTGGTGGTATGACTGCAATGTTCCCGTGAACTATTTGAAGCTGAGATTTTTTTTTCTTAACTCTTGTGTAACAAGAATAAGGCTAGAGACAAAATTAGAGTTGTAGTACGCATGAAGAAAACATGCTCAAACTTTCTGCTATAACAAGACTTGAAAGAGACATACCGAAAGTTATATATATATATATATATATATATATATATATATATATATATATATATATATATATATATATATATATATATATCTTAACTTCATACATTTCGTCACGAATTACATGAGTACGCGGAACACGGAACGGCAGCTGACGTAACGACAGATATTCAAACCATCGTAGCGCGAGATACACGCTAAGGCAATAAGATTTTTTTTTTTTCGTACATCAGAATATTGGCGAGATACACACGTGATTTTATGAATGAGGGAACACTGTTCTGTCTCTACTACTAACTAAGCAACTCTCGTTGGTTATCTTGTAACCACCGTGAATGACTCGACTAATGCCTGGCGCTTTTCTAGTGGAGTGTACGTACCTCTCATTAATCTCTTTGGGTGCAGTCCAGTGAAATTAAACCATGGTACTTTGTGAAATTTCCCGAAGATATATTGACTAAACATGCATTCTTGATCTCACACAGATGTTTGTTTTCCTTTATAGCTTCACTGCAAAACCAATAGCTTTACTTCGTGGAAGGATGCGAAGGCACAGCCTATCCCCCCAAAAATAATATGACCGATTCAACTCGCCCAACTACTGTCGTATTGCTTTGATCTTTGCTATCTCCAGAGTGTAGGAATTTTTCATCAAGTTCCATTTCGCTTAGTATCCAGAATATGAAGTCGTAGTTTTGTACCTGATTATTGTAAGCTTTCGTAAGACGAGATGTACCAGTGATGTCATTGTGTTATTGATGTCTCTCTTAGAAACGTTATGGAATTTTATATTCTAGACCTTCATATTTCAAAAGCTTTTAATAGTGTGTGGTATCAGATTTCGATTTCTAGGCTCCCTTCTTTGGGAATTTCTCCCCGACTCTCCTCTCTCATATCTAGCATCCTCTTTTGTCTACATATATCCGTAGCTGTAGAGATTCTAGCTTTACATACATAACAGAGTCATCAGTAAAGCATCGCAATTTACCAGCTGAGCTCAAAACTCGACCCACTACCCCTGTGACCCACTGTTGATTCCTTTTCCCTCCAATACATATCTTACACCTGTGTTTGTTACGAAACACTGGATGTGTACACCTCTACCATTAAACAGAGAACGTAATACCCAGCAAACCTGTCACATCATTACTATAGCCAACGATAAATCGAGGTGGGGAAATTGTTATATCTCTTTCCTTATACTGCTAATCTTTTGAACGTTTTATCTTAGAATCATTGAAAATATTTACTTAATGTTTTATTGACCTGCTACTGTTAAAGAGTTGAGGTACGATTACCATCTCGTCTGAAACTCAGATTCCTCTACTTGCTCTTTTATCCACACTTCTCTGTCTTTTTAGTCAGTTTTATGTTCTAATTAAGACCTGGTCTCAATGAGGCCTTCTGTCCATGACTTGAGCCTTCGGCACAAAAGAAAAAATACTATTCACTGGACCCGTTCCACTCCAGTTAAGGTAGACCGGATGAAGGTTAAGTAGCCTTGCCATTTGATTGGATGTCATTTATTTTAATAAGAAATAATCTGGTCACAGAGAGAGAGAGAGAGAGAGAGGAGAGAGAGAGAGAGAGAGAGAGAGAGAGAGAGAG
This sequence comes from Panulirus ornatus, assembly GCF_036320965.1. NCBI lineage: Eukaryota > Metazoa > Arthropoda > Malacostraca > Decapoda > Palinuridae > Panulirus > Panulirus ornatus. The sequence goes on from NC_092240.1 coordinate 32,901,641, forward strand.
AGAGAGAGAGAGAGAGAGAGAGAGAGAGAAGGTTGGTGAGAGCATCATTGCACTGGTTCTTGGTACTTGTGTAGCACTTACGAAGTGTCGGAGTCCCCGTTGCGCCTGTTCCTCCACGCCAGCGACAGCTACATACCTAACCTAACCTGTTCCCCTCAGGCGCGTGCATTGTTGTGTGTATAGACGTAGGTAGCATACTCCGTCCACAAGAATCCAGTTGGTTTGCCATACCTAATCTTGCTCTTGTTTTCACTGTTTGTGGTAAGAATATGGTTTCTAGTATTCCATCTACTTATGCAGCACACATCAAGATGATATTGCCTATACATGGATTTCGGATGTGCATTTCGTCATCATAGAAAATTACCTGATTACTGTAATGGGGTGCGTGCGAGTTGCCAAGGTTACATTTGGGGGGGGACATGCTTGCTAAGGCACAGGTGGCCGGGGGTAGGACCTGTACATGTTTTTTTATTTACATGGTTTCAGGGGCTGTGCACGCCTCGGTCCTGATTGGCAGGGTCGCTGAGGCGAGAGGGAGACGGTCATCCCTGAAGTACTTCATTGTTATCGTAAGTTAATACAGGCCCGAGGGTTGACTCATGGTGTGACCATCATCATACGTCATGACCTCTTCCATGGGACGGGTGCTCCAGCAAGGCTGCACTCCACGCAAGAGAAGGGAAACGTTACGCTCATTTGGAGCCAGAGAATCCTCGACAAGACTGTACTTCTTTCTCTCCTACGGACCATGATACAGCCTTGCCCAGGGTGACCACTCGCTCTCAGTCTACCCACATGCCAGCGGTGTAGTTACGTTTACTCTATAATGATTACAAACGGGGATTTACACTCTGAATAATTATGAACCGGGATTTGACCATTAAATTGCTATGAAGTAAGTACTTCATCTTTCTGACTTGCGTCACAGTTGAGCAGGATACTGAGGGAGGAGACTAAGCTAGATCCTCGCTGATTCAACGTGCACTTAGGAGGTTTTTGTGAACTCGTCAGACAGCATCTTATTGAGTAGCCTGGTGATGAATGTTGTCCCTCAGTGTGGCCGGGAGGTGCACGATCTGCCAACAGTCCTTGTTGCCACATCTTCCAGCTTGTGTCGTGGCATGTGTGACGGGCAGGTTGTGTTGGTGGTGCCTGTTGTGACGGCAGGTTGTTTTGGTAATGCATGTTGCAATACAGTCCTGGTGTGACTGATGTTGCTGTTGTTGTTGTTGATTTTTGTTCCTGTGTTGGAGGATTTATTGCTTGATGTGGCGAGTTGCTTTAATGGTTTTGTTTTTGTTTAGTGTAACTGTATCGTCTTTGTTAACGACGTTTTGGGAAATGTTTTGTTTATTTAGATATCAAGCCATCCTTTCTGCCGTCACTGAAGGAGCGACACTTGAATGTCGTCACTGGCTGTTATTATTGGTTCAGTACGTAACGAGGTGTTCATCTCAGCAATACTCCTTGGTTATGACCAGAGTTCCACCTGTTGCTGCCATTCACAACTTCAGGGGACGAGGTATAGTTTTTTCTTCCACGCACAAGTTTGAAAGAGGCCAGGATTCTCTCGGGGAGGACCAGTGTCAAGACACCAGGTGCTCTATGACTGGAACCCGGTTTCAGGAGGAGGCCGGGTACTGACACTGGATGACTGGAGGCCACTAGAGGCCATTGTCAGGAGGAGGCCGGGTACTGACACTGGATGACTGGAGGCCACTAGAGGCCATTGTCAGGAGGAGGCCGGGTAATGACGCTGGCCAACTGGATGCCAGAGGCAGGAGGGGCCCAGGTACTACCTTGGCTTACTGGAGGCCAGTGTCATGAAGCAGGGTATTCTGTATTCGCATGAGAGTGTCAGGAGTCTTCTGTGTTCTTTCCATGTGTTGTGGTTGGCACACAACCTAGAGAACTGTCTAACACTGTTTTTCTGTTTCTATATCAGATCCTATGGACTAAAACGTTCAACCATACTCCATCCTGCCCCGTGTCGACCATTGCATAAGGTAACACTGATATCATAACCTGTTAAGACCATCTTTGTGCAGCTTATGTAGAAGATCTTGTACTCCTGGGGTATCTTTATTCATGATCTGCGGTGCGTGAACCTGCCGGTGACCGCATGTTTCCTCCCGTGCTTTGACCTTGCGGTCTCTCCTGACCCCTCTTACACCAGGACGAAGGTGACCTTTGTAAAGTTGACGTTCTTGTTCTTCCTGCATGATGGTTCCTCGAACTCGAAGTGACTTCAGGTTGTCCTTGGGCTCCGTATTCCTCTATCGCTCTCCTCTTCGTCACCCACTTTAACTTCGTCTTTCAGTAATAGATGATATCAGAAGCTGTGTCATTTTTCCGGAGCGTGTTGTTGTATGTGATAGCCGGGGTGCTTTGTGACAGCTACGGTACTGTGTAAGTTTAGCTGTTGTAAGACAGCTGAGGTTACTGTTTGAAAGCCGAGGTATTGCATGACAGCCGAGGTACTACGTGACAGCTGAGGTGTCCCATGACAGCTGGGGACAGAAAAAAAGACTAAATTGGAAGGAACACGTCAACACAATCATCAGATCTTCCAGCTTCTTGTCTCTACATTCTTTGGTAGAGTCAAGAAACTTCGACTCTTTGTCAGAACCAGAGGTTAACGTCACTGCTTCCATCTTTCCGGACTCACCAGTGGCCACGCGCACGGATGAGTGGGATACTAACACGCAGCAAGATTTGGTGTTCATTCTATCCAGAAACAATAGTAAAGATAAACGACTCAACCGATTTCTTCCTAAACTGTAATTTTCCTGTTACACAGCAGATCTCACCCCACCTGACCACTGGATTTCAAGCGGGCCGTTGACAACTACCCAAGCACTCAGTCATAGGACCAAACTCCTTGAACACTGCCTTGAAAGAGAAGTACAAAAGACCTCTTCTACCAGCATAGGATATCCTCTAGGCATGGCCCCAATCCACAAAGGAGGAAGCAAAATGATCGCCAAACCTAGCGAGTGATAGCAACTGACGGCGCACATAATCATCAACATTGTTGAAAGTCATGAGATGTAAACTGGGCAACTTTATGGGATCAGAATTTCCATAACCCGGGACAACATGGTATCGAGGCGGGAGGATCTTGCCTCTCCCAGTTGTTTACCCATTGTGGTAAGATTGTAGAGGTCCTGGAGAGCAAACGAAATGGTAACATAATATATATATATATAAATTCTGCAGAAGTGTCTGATAAATTTGACCATGGTGCCATTGCACTTAAAATCTGCAAGTTGGAAATAACCAGTAACACTGGATGATAAGTATGCAACTTTATAAGTAACAGATCACAGCACGTCGTCGTAAGTCAGGCTATATCCAGTGCCTCTGCGGTAAAAAGTTTAGTCCACAAGGCAGTATACTTACAAACCTACGTTTTATTCTTTCCTAAAACCTGATATTGACACAAAAACGAGTCAGGGAGTCATAACATCCTTTGCATTTGATACCAGAATAACAATGAAAGTGTCGTCAGTAGAAGACGCTGAGAATCTGCGAGCTTGACGTAAACATTGTCTTCCACTGAGCCACCGGAAACAACATACTTTTCAGTGGGGTACGGTTCCAACTCCTCCGGTAAGAGGAGGAGAATACCGGAGAGAGAGACGGAGTCATATCACGAATGAACATTGTGCAAGACGTGGGAGTAATAATGTCAGACGACATTACCTTCGGTGAACAAAACAAGACAGCAGTTGCCTCCTTCAAAAAGTTGGAAGGATGGATCTTGTGCACCTTCAAGACTAGAGGAAGAAACAATTATGACGCTCTTCAAGGTAACGTTACGCTCACCTGATAGAACGCTGCTGTGTTCTAACATAACATTACAAAGCGGGTGAAACTGCAGAATTATGAAGTGTTCAGAGATCGTTCGCCACCTGTTTTGACGCTGTAATGGAAAGGAAGTAATGGGAATGACTGAAAGCTCTGGAGACATGGACACCCCAGGGTTGATTCAAGCCGAGTTACAAGCTGTCGGCTTTACCCCTACTGAAGATAGTGCCCATATATGTACCAGCCAGAGGAAGGATGAATAACCGAGTGAACCATGAACCGTCTGCCCATGCCGGGGATCGAACCTGGGCCAGTACATTAATAGTCGGGAATGCTCACCATAGCGCCACCGAGGCACCGTACTGTGCAAAATATAACCACTAAAATCAAGAGGTTATATAAACGCAAAATGGGAAAATGTAATACAAATCTGGGGCCCAAGACAGTTCAGCACATAGCCTACAGTCATCAGAAACGCCATGGGCTTCACAGTGGAGAGGCACATAGCCTACAGCCATCAGAAACGCTATGGGCTTCACAGTGGAGAGATTTCAGATGGCTTTGGATAATTATTTACAAAGTGTACCGGATCAGCCAGGCTGTGGTGGTTACATGGGCCTGTGAGCTGCGGCTTCCAACAGCTTGGTTGACCAGCGACCCAACATAGCAGCTTGGCATAGGCCTCATCTGTAGGGAGTAAAAGACCTCCGACGACTACACCAGACACACGCCTTCCTTCCTGACCATCCTCCCTGACCACCACACCACAAGGGCAACTACGGAAGGTGCAGAGAAAAGGCGTGTAAGGTCATCCTGGGCCCATCTTACACCAGGATGCACACAGGGTACACACTGGTTCCCCTGACTCTCTCGGGCCATTACTTACGCTCACCAACACTTCTCAGAGGAGCTGCTGCACCATTTCGCCACCATCACCACTGTGGAACAGAGATCCCTCGTTCCCAAGCAGCAGTTCGCCACCTTAACTGCATCGAACCCATCCAAGCGCGTAGGGACTCCCACAAGAACAGTCCCATGATCTTGATCGTAAACACTCTCTGTTCTCACTCGACTGCCACCCGTGCTTGTACACAGACTGTCCCCCCCCCCCACTTCTTTATAGCCCCACTGTGACGCAAGCACAAAATTTGCTCATGTGGAGTGCCGTCACCATGAGTCTTGCTTGGGCACAGTGTCGCCCGCGTAAATCTTGCTTGACAACAGCACAGATTGTGATGGTTCTGTGATGTGATGGTTAGCGTTACTCTACTACGTACCGTATATAATGTACGGGTCTAGACTGGACAGTCGTCCCATAGCCAACCTAGCTGTTCTTCCTCCCTTGGGGCTGGTCAGTACATGGGTGCCTGGCTTAAACTAAGATATATATATATATATATATATATATATATATATATATATATATATATATATATATATATATATATATATATATATATATATATATGTGTGTGTGTGTGTGTCTGTGTGGGGGGGGGGCTGCATGTGGAAAGGGGGGCTGTGGTTTAGATGCATTATACATGGCCGCTAGTGACGAGTGTAAACGAATGTGGCCTTTGTTGTCTTTTCCTAGCGCTACCTCGCGCGCATGCGGGGGGAGGGGGTTGTCATTTATGTGTGGCGGGGTGGCGACGGGAATGAATAAGGGCAGACTATGAATTATGTACATGTGTATATACGTATATGTCTGTGCGTATATATATACATATGTATGCGTTGAGATGTATAGGTATGTATATGTGCTGTGTGTGGACGTGTATGTATATTCATGTGTATGTGGGTGGGGTGGGCCATTCTTTCGTCTGTTTCCTTGCGCTGCCTCGCTAACGCGGGAGACAGCTACAACGTATAATAGAATATATATATATATATATATATATATATATATATATATATATATATATATATATATATATATATATATATATATATATCATTTGTCATGTGGCCAACCTTCACAAAAAAGCAGCTATGGGAAGCAACAGTCATTCGCGTGCCACGGGCCCAAGCCATGGCGACAGAGGGACGTCCATTACTCACGATAACAGTGGCCAGACTAATGCGTCTAGAGCAGGGAGAGGGAGGGAGTAGGTCAGCGGGGAGAGGGAGGGAGTACATCAGCGGGGAGAGGGAGGCAATAATTCAGCGGACCGTAAGGGATGGTTGCTGAGAGGTGACGCCAGGAGAATACATGATGGTAGGATTTCACTCCACTCCTGTTTGTAGATAGAGAGGTGGACGGTTTAGGCCAGATCTGGGCGAGTGAAACCCACGGTTGATATGGAATAGTTGCTCAGTAAGACAAATGAAAACCACGTCTGCAGCACATTTACCTTTTAGTTAAAAGACTTTGTGATCCTGATTATATGGGGGTGTCCAGCCATAGAGCGGGGGATACCATTATACCCACAATGTTTCCTTTATGACAGGATTGAACTGCAGAGTTTTGGTACCGAGCAGAGGGGAAATGAGCGACCCTTCCAGTGTGGTGGAGAGAGAGAGAGAGAAATAGCGTCTTGCACTTTTGAATTTAAGCAGATCATTGCTTCCCCATCCTGGATTAAGAGAGGAAATATGTTCATTGCGGAGAACAGAACGAGTATTAAACTCACTGGAGGAGGGACAAGTGAGCTGAAGGATGTAAAGTGAAAATCATGAGCATAAGAGTGAATAGGGTTAGAAGTTGAAGGGATTATTTGCGAAGAGACGTAAGCGAGTAAACGATAAGACGGAACGGTTCAGAGCACCACTGGAGCACCACTGTTACAAGGATAAGAGAGAGAGAGAAACCTACCACTGCAAAAACCTTATTGGTGATCAGGAAGAAGAGAAGGGGATTACAAGTGCTTGAGAAAGTGAACGCTTTGGGGAGTTTCAGAGAGACTTTGGAGACAGCGGAAGTGAAAGCAGTGGACGAATAGTTGGGAAGCTCAGAATCTTCTTTCTCCAGGATGGGCTACACCAAAGCATGTTCACAGAAGGTAAAGTTCTGGGTTTTAACCAGACGAAACAGGCGAGCAAGGATCGGAGCGAGCTCAGAGCCACACTTGTTTAGGGCTGGAGGCGTTATGGCATCTAGGCCTTACGCCTCCCTCACTTGGGGCAGTTATTCAACAGTGCAAGTCCGGATATCAGCTTAAAGCAGTTTTCTTTTTCATCGTGATCGTTCCTTTGAGTCACCAACACTATTCAGCTATTATATGGATATTTGAACCATCTAGGTAGCGTCTCACCACCTCAAAAATATCCTGGTGAAGCCAGTCGCCCTTCCTCACTAGCTGCGCCTTAGTCATGCCATATCAAGTTGTGGCTACACCCCATGATGGTGATGATGATGATGATGTACTTTCTGACAGCGTCTTGGCAGTTTCCTCGTAATCGTCCGACTTCTCATTGTACTGAAACGTTCCAGCTTGTTGGTGCTGCATATACTGTGGCCTGCTGTTGTAGCTGCTGCTTCCGACGACCTTCGGTGCGAACCACACGTTTGTTTCACAGCTGTTCGAACGCACCGCGGAGCTTGTGCCACTGAACAACACCTCTTTTGTCGGCCAACAAACTTTCCTTCTTTGAGTCTTGCGCGGCTTATCTCTGGGGACTTTGGGTAAAGACGTTGAAATCTCAGGACCTCTTGAGGCCTTTCGTGAAATGTTTCATCAGTCCAAGTTTATGGAGAAGTGGCAGTAGGTAGGGATGTATTCTACCTGATGAGAATATATGTCCTAATGTTCAGTGATCCTGGTATGAACTGTTCTTCGCTTGGCCGAACGTAATGTTGGTCCCCGGCGCAGCTGTCCAATATGTTTAAAAAGCGTGGGTATTATTCTGTCAACCTTCCATGTCTTCATTGTCTTTGCTTGAAGTCTCGTGATGAGCTTCATCGCCTGAATCACAGGAAAAAATTTCAGTTTAGAGATGATTCTGGTTTAGGATTTTCACATGAATGCGTTATAGGTGTCATGGTAGAGGGCAGATTAGGATACTCGGTGTTCATCTTGTTGCCAGTGTTGCGTCCAGACACATTAGCCATACAGAAGCAGCAGTCTTCGAGATGGGTTCTCGGTTGCCTCCATGACATTGGAACTCCGAATGACATGCATTTCTTCTTTCCAGTTGTCAATCATCGTCATATGTTTTCCACGCGCGACCAGCAGAGTGGGGCCCATGACGTCTTGGTCGCCAGTTTTGCGGCCAAAATAATGTTTTATTTTCTCTTATTGTGTAATATGTTACTTTTGTATGGCAGTATCAAAGCGTCCACAGATATAGCAGAACAGTCAGGCCTATTTTTGCAGACTCTAGACTTACTAAAAAGACAACAATAAAGATTATAGGACCTGAACTACTGGAAATGTCTGAAATCACTGAGCGCAGAGACAGGACACGTATATTGTGATCAACGTTTGGAAAATCCTGAAAGTTACAAGCCCCATCTTGCACTCAAAAATAATTCACATTTTCGCACCACAGACATGGAAGACTCGGTAAAATATTGTCATTAAAATCATAAGTGTGTTAATCTCGAGAACAAACACCTTGAACATCTTGTGCCAAAGAGTGTTCACCATATTCAAGCAACCATTAGATGCACTGAGTTGAAATATTTATTATAAAATGTAGTGGATCAATCGTTACACACTGGGCCACATCAGCCAGGTTGTGATGGCCTCATGGGCCTGCAGGCTGCGGTCTTCAACAGCTTCGTCGACAAGACCCAAGCCAGCTGGTTGAACCCAGCCTGAGCTGTCTGGATAGAAGACCTTCGTGACGAGGCACAGAATTCATCAAATGATCTTAGGTAATATTTAATTCCATATATTCATGTTATAGGAATGAGACCAGAAGTGAAAAATTTACCAGTATTGGTTCTGTTGAACTACAATAAATGGAGCAAAACCAAGTTCCATCCCAGTAATTGTGTCTAGTATACTTCACAGAAATCACAAGACTTTCTCTGTCACCCATACAGCTCAAGCCTGTTTATCGTTATTATTATTATTATTATTATTATTATTATTATTATTATTATTATTATTATTATTATTTCAGAGGTGTAGGTCTGTTGAGTATATCGGGATAGGGGAGAAAGAATACTTCCCAAGTATTCCATGCGTGTCGTAAAAGGTGACTAAAAGGGGTGGGAATGGGGGGCTGGAAATCCTCCCCTCCACTTTTTACTTTTCCGAAAGGAAGGAACAGAGGAGGGGGCCAAGTGAGGATTTTCCCTCTCAGACTCAGTCCTCTGTTTTTAACTCTACCTTGCTGACGCGGGAAATGGCGAATGTGTATGAAAAAAATTATATATGTAAATAAATTGAAAAGGATCACAATTTTGGGCGTGATCAAGTATATTCCAATGAGTCCACGGGGAAAATGAAAAACGATTATTTCCCAAGTGCACTTTCGTGTAATAATCAAATCATCAGGGGAGACACAAGAGAGAAATATGTCAGTTGATATACAGCGAAGAGACGCTGGCGTCCTAGCAACGTCTCTTCGTTGTATATCAACTGACATATTTCTTTATTGTATCTCCCCTGATGATGTGATTGTTACACAAGAGTGCACTTGGGAACTTATCTTGTTTCATTTTCCCTGTGGTCTCATAGGAATATATATATATATATATATATATATATATATATATATATATATATATATATATATATATATATATATATATATATATATGCAGGAGGGTGAAAGGAGGGCAAGGAATAGAGTGAATTGGATCGATGTGGTATACCGGGGTTGACGTGCTGTCAGTGGATTGAATCAGGGCACGTGAAGCGTCTGGGGTAAACCATGGAAAGTTGTGTGGGGCCTGGATGTGGAAAGGGAGCTGTGGTTTCGGGCATTATTGCGTGACAGCTGGAGACTGAGTGTGAACGAATGGGGCCTTTGTTGTCTTTTCCTAGTGCTACCTCGCACACATGAGGGGGGGGGAGGGGGATGGTATTCCATGTGTGGCGAGGTGGTGATGGGAATGAATAGGGGCAGTGTGAATTGTGTGCATGGATATATATGTATGTGTCTGTTTGTGTATATATATGTGTACATTGAGATGTATAGGTATGTATATTTGCGTGTGTGGGCGTATGTGTGTGTACATTGTGTATGGGGGTGGGTTGGGCCATTTCTTTCGTCTGTTTCCTTGCGCTACCTCGCAAACGCGGGAGACAGCGACAAAGCAAAATAAGAATAAGAAATAATATATATATATATATATATATATATATATATATATATATATATATATATATATATATATATATATTTTTTTTTTTTTTTTTTTTTTTTTTTTTTTTTCTATGAGTCCACGGGGAAAATGAAACAAGATAAATTCCCAAGTGCACTTTCGTGTAATAATCACATCATCAGGGGAGACACAAGAGAGAAATATAACAGTCACTTGATATATATCGAAGAGACGAAGCTAGGACGCCATTTGGACAATCGCATGTTTACCAAATGGCGTCCTAGCTTCGTCTCTTCGATGTATATCAACTGACATATTTCTCTCTTGTGTCTCCCCTGATGATGTGATTAATGCACGAAAGTGCACTTGGGGACTTATCGTGTTTCATTTGGACTCATAGGAATATCTTGATCACGCGCAAAATTGTGATCCTTTCCAATATATATATATATATATATATATATATATATATATATATATATATATATATATATATATATATATATATATATATTTTCATTTGTTTATGATAACCCCACAACCTCTTTCCAGAGGCTCAAGCAGCGCAGTAGTAGGAAAATGTGAGATCTTGTTGAGGAAGAAGTTCATTGATGAAACTGTATTCCCAGGGATACAGCCTCGCCAAAGGTGTCTGTCTATTCACCCGCGATTTAAACCTCGATGTAGGCGGAGTCCGGTAGCACGATATATATATATATATATATATATATATATATATATATATATATATATTGTTGTTCGCTGATGATACAGCGCTGGTGGCTGATTCATGTGAGAAACTGCAGAAGCTGGTGACTGAGTTTGGTAAAGTGTGTGGAAGAAGAAAGTTAAGAGTAAATGTGAATAAGAGCAAGGTTATTAGGTACAGTAGGGTTGAGGGTCAAGTCAATTGGGAGGTGAGTTTGAATGGAGAAAAACTGGAGGAAGTGAAGTGTTTTAGATATCTGGGAGTGGATCTGTCAGCGGAGGGAACCATGGAAGCGGAAGTGGATCATAGGGTGGGGGAGGGGGCGAAAATTTTGGGAGCCTTGAAAAATGTGTGGAAGTCGAGAACATTATCTCGGAAAGCAAAAATGGGTATGTTTGAAGGAATAGTGGTTCCAACAATGTTGTATGGTTGCGAGGCGTGGGCTATGGATAGAGTTGTGCGCAGGAGGATGGATGTGCTGGAAATGAGATGTTTGAGGACAATGTGTGGTGTGAGGTGGTTTGATCGAGTAAGTAACGTAAGGGTGAGAGAGATGTGTGGAAATAAAAAGAGCGTGGTTGAGAGAGCAGAAGAGGGTGTTTTGAAATGGTTTGGGCACATGGAGAGAATGAGTGAGGAAAGATTGACCAAGAGGATATATGTGTCGGAGGTGGAGGGAACGAGGAGAAGAGGGAGACCAAATTGGAGGTGGAAAGATGGAGTGAAAAAGATTTTGTGTGATCGGGGCCTGAACATGCAGGAGGGTGAAAGGAGGGCAAGGAATAGAGTGAATTGGAGTGATGTGGTATACAGGGGTTGACGTGCTGTCAGTGGAGTGAATCAAGGCATGTGAAGCGTCTGGGGTAAACCATGGAAAGCTGTGTAGGTATGTATATTTGCGTGTGTGGACGTGTGTATGTACATGTGTATGGGGGGGGGGGGTTGGGCCATTTCTTTCGTCTGTTTCCTTGCGCTACCTCGCAAACGCGGGAGACAGCGACAAAGTATAAAAAAAAAAAAAAAAAAAAAAAAATATATATATATATATATATATATATATATATATATATATTAAGGAGTTTTTATGCCTTAGTTACAGATGACGTAACCGGAGACGCATGCAGGTCCCGCTGCGGGCTGGCATGGGTGGCTTTGGTCTGTTGACTGTCGTGTGACGTTTGAACATTGTACGAATTGCCAACTTCATCATTGTTGTCGTTGTTGATGTAAAGGTCACAGGCGTCGGTTAACGTGCTCATGTTACCCCTTGTGTATATGTGTGTTTTTATGGCACCCCTTTTGAATAAATAGGCATCTTAAAGGAGCATTTTTATTGTGGCTTAATTGTGTCTTATTCTTGTGTTGCTGAATGCCTTGTTAATATACCCCATTCGTGTATATCTTGTGTTGTCATCAGACATCTTCTGTCCCAGTAACACGGGCGTAGACCAAGTTGCTGAGTTGGGTCGTTAGTCGCCAAAGGTGTTGTCAGCCACAGTGTACCCCTACGTAACCACCACAGCTTGATTGGTCTAGTACATTTTGTAAGTATTAGTTAATAGCCAGTGTGGTGTGGCTGGTGGCGGCAGCCGCTGTGTTGAACACTCTTGGGCCACGAGTGTTTAAGGTTTATTTTATTATGCTTTTCGCCCCATTTGATTTCACTGATGTTATTGTGTAGAGTCTCTCATGCTGGTAGTGCCAGATTTACAGTGTAGAATGGGAGCCATATCTACCAGGCTCCTCCCACTGTATATCATAGTCTGTTCTGTGTATCCCTATGCGCTCCAGAAAGTGTAGCTTCAGCGACTGTAAGCGTTCCCCGTAGTTTAGATCCAATACACTGCCATTGTGGGCCGTGAAAGATAATGTCATACATTCTGACTTTCCATTTCGCCTCCCTTGCTTAAGATGTTGGTAGACAACCGTACTGTATTGTTGAGATTATTAGCGGCTTGACGAGCGTTGTCATTGTCTTTCTCTCTTGTCTTGAACGTTCGTAAGATCTAGCCGACCATCTTTTTGGAGGAGGTAACAGTTCTCGTGTGGTTACTGAAGCTGAGGTCGTCATGCACCGTTACTCTGAGGTCTTCACATTGCTCAGTCGTGTTATAATGGGGTCTGTACCTGTCCAGTATCCCGGGCTTTCTTTTTCCTCCCACTTCCCGAACACAGGAGGAACTGCTGCTTTACCCTACGGAATAACATATCGCTTTCGATGACCCAGCAGAAGACTCTGTTTATACCATTTTGTAGTTCATCATTGTCGTCTGTTGATCAGCTGTGCAAGTGAGCTATGATATCGTCTACTGACGAGGTGACACAATGACTCGTATTTGCCTCAGTTTCAGATATAAGAGTGAGGATCAGTAGGGAAGCAAGTATCCTTAGCTCCGTAGAGAACTGACTATTTTACCGTGGAGGCCCTGGAAAGAACCTGATTGATATGTGGTTTGTTATCAGAGAAATATGTACATCAATCTTCCATCTTTCTTTTTTCGATTATTCCCGTCTTAGGAATTCTGTCAACTCCGGTGCCATAGTCATATTTATGGAAGTTTTTGTTTTGATGTAGAATTTGTCAGTACTTATCAAGTCACGGTTTTCTGTGTTCTCCCGTCTTTTTACAGTGTTGTCACAGTTTTCTGTGGAGCTGTCAGTGGCAGGTTCCCCTATCCTCCATCCTAGCTCTCTCTTCTTAAATGAATAAAAAAAAATTTAAGGTCGTTATGAATAAAACAGCTTCTGATTAATATGTTTTATCAATTGTTTATTCAAGAATGTGTTAGGAACTGTTCTTTATCTCATGATGGTATCAGACACACGGAAGATATGTACCAAATGACACTGAAGTGATACAGTCAGAAGACAAAGTGAAATTAACAAAGATGTGAGAAGTGAACATGTAATTGACCAGTTGGGAACATAATGGAAATCAGTGGTCAAACCTTTGAACAAATAAAAAGGTGAAATGTTAACACTGAAATCTCACAAAAACCCAGCGGGTAAAAAGGTTGAAAGTGAAGAAAAAGATGATAACCCGGCGGGCGTCAGAGAGAAAAAGCTGGACATTTTGAACCACTGGAGCACATGTGATGATGAACACTTTCACCAGAACACGAGGAAAGTTCATGATGAAATTGTTCACAGTTGTATGGAGATACTGCTGTGTTGTATAGAGATACTGCTGTGTTGTATAGAGATACTGCTGTGTTGTATAGAGATACTGCTGTGTTGTATAGAGATACTGCTGTGTTGTATGGAGATACTGCTGTGTTGTATGGAGATACTGCTGTGTTGTATGGAGATACTGCTGTGTTGTATAGAGATACTGCTGTGTTGTATAGAGATACTGCTGTGTTGTATGGAGATACTGCTGTGTTGTATGGAGATACTGCTGTGTTGTATGGAGATACTGCTGTGTTGTATGGAGATACTGCTGTGTTGTATAGAGATACTGCTGTGTTGTATAGAGATACTGCTGTGTTGTATGGAGATACTGCTGTGTTGTATAGAGATACTGCTGTGTTGTATAGAGATACTGCTGTGTTGTATAGAGATACTGCTGTGTTGTATGGAGATACTGCTGTGTTGTATGGAGATACTGCTGTGTTGTATGGAGATACTGCTGTGTTGTATGAGATACTGCTGTGTTGTATGGAGATACTGCTGTGTTGTATGGAGATACTGCTGTGTTGTATGGAGATACTGCTGTGTTGTATGGAGATACTGCTGTGTTGTATGGAGATACTGCTGTGTTGTATGGAGATACTGCTGTGTTGTATGGAGATACTGCTGTGTTGTATGGAGATACTGCTGTGTTGTATGGAGATACTGCTGTGTTGTATGGAGATACTGCTGTGTTGTATGGAGATACTGCTGTGTTGTATGGAGATACTGCTGTGTTGTATGGAGATACTGCTGTGTTGTATGGAGATACTGCTGTGTTGTATGGAGATACTGCTGTGTTGTATGGAGATACTGCTGTGTTGTATGGAGATACTGCTGTGTTGTATGGAGATACTGCTGTGTTGTATGGAGATACTGCTGTGTTGTATGGAGATACTGCTGTGTTGTATGGAGATACTGCTGTGTTGTATGGAGATACTGCTGTGTTGTATGGAGATACTGCTGTGTTGTGTGGGGATACTGCTGTGTTGTATGAGGATGTTGCTGTATTATATGGAGATACTGCTGTGTTGTATGAGGATGCTGCTGTATTATATGGAGATACTGCTGTGTTGTATGGAGATACTGCTGTGTTGTATGAGGATGCTGCTGTATTATATGGAGATACTGCTGTGTTGTATGGAGATACTGCTGTGTTGTATGGGGATACTGCTGTGTTGTATGAGGATGTTGCTGTATTATATGGAGATACTGCTGTGTTGTATGAGGATGCTGCTGTATTATATGGAGATACTGCTGTGTTGTATGGAGATACTGCTGTGTTGTATGAGGATGCTGCTGTATTATATGGAGATACTGTTGTGTTGTATGGGGATACTGCTTTGTTGTATGTAGATACTGCTGTGTTGTATGGGAGTACTGCTGTGTTAATGGAGATACTGCTCTATTGTATTATTCTATGGAATACTGCTATGTTGTATGGGGATACTGCTGTGTTGATGGAGATACTGCTGTGTTGTATTATTGTATGGAATACTGGTGTGTTGTATGGGGATACTGCTGTGTTGTAAGGTTCAGTGCCGAGATTGAAGTATGAGGCTAAAAGGAAAATACCGAAAGATAGAAAACATTGGATGAGCGGGAGAAGAGAATCGAAAGAGAACGAATGGATTAAGAGCTTGAAGAAGAGATTAGAAACGAATCGAAAGAGAACGAATGGATTAAAGAGCTTGAAGAAGAGATCAGAAACGACGACAAGGGATCAAGGTGACCCCATAGATCAGAGGATAGATGGGACATCATCAGGATCAGGGAGAAGTATCCAGAGGTCTTATTCTCACATGTGAACACAACAAAGAACAAAAGATCCTTGGGTTTTGGCCCGTCGGTGTGGTAGAGAGAGAGAGAGACAGGAAAATGGCTCAGAGGAAAAATATTAATAATATTAACAGATCATTTAATAAAATTAACAGATCATTTTCAGTCGGTCGTCAACACCAGACGTCAAGAAAATGTGATGAGATTACGTAACCTGTCTCAGTAGGTCATCATAGGAGATACAGTCTCAGGAGGTCATCATAGGAGGTACAATCTCAGGAGGTCATCATAGGAGGTACAGTCTCAGGAGGTCATCATAGGAGATACAGTCTCAGGAGGTCATCATAGGAGGTACAGTCTCAGGAGGTCATCATAGGAGATACAGTCTCAGGAGGTCATCATAGGAGGTACAGTCTCAGGAGGTCATCATAGGAGGTACAGTCTCAGGAGGTCATCATAGGAGATACAGTCTCAGGAGGTCATCATAGGAGGTACAATCTCAGGAGGTCATCATAGGAGGTACAGTCTCAGGAGGTCATCATAGGAGATACAGTCTCAGGAGGTCATCATAGGAGGTACAATCTCAGGAGGTCATCATAGGAGGTACAGTCTCAGGAGGTCATCATAGGAGATACAGTCTCAGGAGGTCATCATAGGAGGTACAATCTCAGGAGGTCATCATAGGAGGTACAATCTCAGGAGGTCATCATAGGAGGTACAATCTCAGGAGGTCATCATAGGAGGTACAGTCTCAGGAGGTCATCATAGGAGGTACAATCTCAGGAGGTCATCATAGGAGGTACAATCTCAGGAGGTCATCATAGGAGGTACAATCTCAGGAGGTCATCATAGGAGGTACAGTCTCAGGAGGTCATCATAGGCGGTACAGTCTCAGGAGGTCATCATAGGAGATACAGTCTCAGGAGGTCATCATAGGAGATACAGTCTCAGGAGGTCATCATAGGAGGTACAATCTCAGGAGGTCATCATAGGAGGTACAATCTCAGGAGGTCATCATAGGAGGTACAGTCTCAGGAGGTCATCATAGGAGGTACAGTCTCAGGAGGTCTTATTAGGAGGTACAATATCAGGAGATCATCATAGGAGATACAGTCTCAGGAGGTCATCACAGGAGATATAGTCTCAGGTCATCATAGGAGGTGCAGTCTCAGGAGATCATCATAGGAGGTACAGTCTCAGTAGGTCATCATAGGAGGTACAGTCTCAGTAGGTCATCATAGGTGGTACAGTCTCAGGAGGCCATCATAGGAGGTACAATCTCAGGAGGCCATCATAGGAGGTACAGTCTCAGGAGGTCATCATAGGAGGTACAGTCTCAGGAGGTCATCATAGGAGGTACAGTCTCGGGAGGTGATCACGGGAGGTACAGTGAATGACTAATGATATTATGTAATGCTAACACTGGACGACCTTAAGACACCAGAGGACCAGGACTGTATGGAAGCCCAGCTGTTGTTGTCCCGTAAACAAAAGCCAGGGACCATCAGCAACCCCGACAGTGTTACAGTTACGGGAGCCCAGACGATGACGGCCGAGCGGAAGTTCCCGCCAAACCGTCTGCAGTTCACCGCAGAGGACCACACCTTCTGTCGCAACGGCAGAGACTCGTAATTTCACACCACATGTAATAAAAGTGTGTGGAAGAGTAGTGACTGGGACGCATATATTAGGTACGGGTCATTCATAGGGCCAGTGTGACTTTGTGCCAGGTGAAATGTACACAAATGAGATCATTAGTTCACTCGAGGAACTTAGGTGAAGCTTTGATATAAGGAATGAGGATGGTTGCTACGTCGCTTGGCTTGGCGAGA
Source organism: Panulirus ornatus (assembly GCF_036320965.1). NCBI lineage: Eukaryota > Metazoa > Arthropoda > Malacostraca > Decapoda > Palinuridae > Panulirus > Panulirus ornatus. The sequence goes on from NC_092240.1 coordinate 32,919,162, forward strand.
GTATACTGGCTGAGGATAACTGTAGGACTTGGGTGGGTAGAATAGTGATAGAGAACGCAAATGAGAGCACTAGGAAACAATGCACCAGAGCTTCAGAAAACGGACCAGAAAGCCCAGCCAAGGAAGATAGTGGTATGTGAGGCGTGACACAGCGGACGACATTACCTTCAGTATTCTTTATAATAATGGCATGAGACACAGACAGAGACGCAACATATAGTCCAGTCATTTGCTAGTAAAGTGACAGCAACAGAGAAAGGTTATAGAAAGTTCGGAAAGATATAAATATAAGATTCGACAGAGGACGACTTGATGGAATTCACCCAAGAAAACAAATGTCATGAGACCAATTGAGCAAATGTCATGGGACGATTGACAGTACAACGGCAACGCCTCACCAGGATCCAGCAGGAAGAGACGAGTGAACCAAATGTCACAGACCTTGTTGGTGTGAGTGGTAATAGGAATATTAAGTTTACTCGAAAAAATATATATATATATAATCACGTGAGTAAGTCAGGTAATTAGTTGTTTGGTAATGAAAACTTTTACTCTCGTAGGTAGACAACAGGAGCCAGTGGGACGAGACCCCGGCCTTAAAGGTCAACAAAGGCCAGCTTTCAAGGTTCAGACTTACTACAGCTTCATGTAGCTCCCTCAGTCAGACCCAGAGTTTGGGTGTTGGTGTTCCAGAATCAGAGCAAGTTTTTAGCTTGGGCGTGTTAGCGCAGAGGCCCGCTTTGAGGGCACCAAAGGCCATCTCGGGTTCAAAGGCAGGATTGAAGGGTACGATAGTCTGGCCTTAATGGCCCAAAAAAGGCCAACTTTCAAGGTTCAGGATTTTACTACAGTTTCATGTAGCGCCTGGAGGCCCCAGAGCTGGGGTGTAAGGACTTCAGAATTGAGATGAAGCCTTCAGCTACCACACGTTGGCCTTGCTGCAAGTTCTGTACGTCGTCGTGTGCAGCGCCCGGGGTACGTGTACCTCTCGTGCACCAGACCTGCACCTGCTGTAGGTCGTGTGCAGCACCCGGGGTACGTGTACCTCTCGTGCACCAGACCTGCAGTTAGCATGACCGGCTCACCGGACGTGGTAAAGGGAACGGCGACGATGGTTTATGCGAGCTGTCTGCCACCACACACCCATCCTCCGCCAGACAGCTCTTCACCATCTGTTTGTTCTAGCAGAACACCGAACGCGGCCCGGGGGATATTGCGTCAGGCTGAGCTGCAGTGGTCTTGGGTCAGACCTGGGTGCTGTGGGCAAAGACGTGTAGGGGTGTGGCTGATGACCTGTAGGTCTCCAGTGTTGGGTGTGGGGGTCTTCGTGAGATGCTGGTGGTCTGTGTGAGGTGTGACACCGAAGGATTGTGGTGACCATGAGGGTTTCTGGTGGTCTTCCACAAGGAGTAGAGGAGGTTGGTGAGGGTGTGGGGGTCGGCTGTAGGGAGTGTGGTGTCCTGTGTCAGGGGGAGGGAGAGGTAAGAAGGTTGAAGTGCCTCCCTCACCCCTCCCCATCACTCTTGCCCATATCCCCTTCATATCTTACTCCTCACCTCTCATGTCCCTCACCTCTCCCTCCTTAATGCACCTCACCGCTCCCTCAACTTCGTTACTGCCCCTCACCTCTCCCTCTCCCTTCCCCTCACCTCTCCCTCCACTCCTCCCCTCCCCTCACGTCAGTGATACTCTTGCTCTGATTCATTCCCCAGAGTAAACAAGGGAAAAGAGTGGAGCGCCGCTCACCTGGTAACATTTCCAAATGTTGCCAGAATATTATGTACCCCTGTGTGAGTGTGTGTCTGTGTGTGTGTGTGTGTGAGTGTGTGTGTGTGTGTGTGTGTGTGTGATTACTATTTTTGTGTTACGGGGAGAAAGTGTTACACTCATGTTGCCCCTGTCTCTTATTATGTGCCATGTACATGATTATATACAACACCCTCCTGCTCCCTCCCTCCCTCCCTCCCTCCCCATCCTAAGCTATGTACCCATTTATCGATCAGCCCCGAGGGAAGGATGAACACCTGGGTTGGGTGTGGACCGACCACCGCGCCCAGAATTGGACCTCATGCAGGCCCGTGCTGACGTGTGTGTGTGTGTGTGTGTGTGTGTAGAAAGCAGGTTCTCGTGCGTGTAGCCGCCACTGTCACTAACCTACAACCTCGCTTACTTTTTTTTTGCGCTCCACGTATGAAATTACTGCGGAGAAAGTAAAGGTGAATACAGATAGTTTCTGACCTGCAGAAGGCTGCTGACTTGCAATATTGCTGACGTGCAAAATTAATGACTTGTGAAAATATTGATGTGTAAAATTGTTGATACACAGGAAATCTGGCGCTGAAAATAGCTGACGTTCGAAATAGGTTACCCCAAAAGTACTGGTCCTTTAAGATAATTGGTTTCCATAGAAAGACGTAAAATAGTTAACCTGCACAAAACTAGCATAGGAATTTATGTGATTTTGGTGCACCATTACCTGACAATTTAACCTTTGCCGGAATAGTAAACGTTGGGGAACGTTTGCTGGGGGTACAGCGGGATGACCTGTGTGATTGTAGTGAACAGTGGGGGAACGTTTGCTTGAGGGAACGGCAGGATGATCGGTGTGTTAGTAGTGAACACTTGTGGAACGTTTGCTGGGGGGAACGGCGGGATGACCCGTGTTTTAGTAGTGAACACTTGTGGAACGTTTGCTGGGGGGAACGGCGGGATGACCCGTGTGTTAGTAGTGAACACTTGTGGAACGTTTGCTGGGGGAACGGCGGGATGACCCGTGTGTTAGTAGTGAACACTTGGGGAACGTTTGTTGGAGGGAACGGCGAGATGACCCGTGTGTTAGTAGTGAACACATGGGGAACGTTTGTTGGGGGGAACGGCGAGATGACCTATGTGCTGTTAGTGAACACTTGGGGAACGTTTGTTGGAGGGAACGGCGAGATGACCCGTGTGTTAGTAGTGAACACATGGGGAACGTTTGCTGGGGGGAACAGCGAGATGACCTGTGTGATGTTAGTGAACGCTTGGGGAACGTTTGCTGGGGGGGAACGGCATCATGATCCGTGTGTTAGTAGTGAACACTTGTGGAACGTTTGCTGGGGGAACGGCGGGATGACCCGTGTGTTAGTAGTGAACACATGGGGAACGTTTGCTGGGGGGAACGGCGAGATGACCTATATGCTGTTAGTGAACACTTGGGGAACGTTTGCTGGGGGGAACGGCGAGATGACCTGTGTGATAGAAGTGAACACTTGTGGAACGTTTGCTGGGGGGAACGGCATCATGATCCGTGTGTTAGTAGTGAACACTTGGGGAACGTTTGCTGGGGGGAACGGCGGGATGACCCGTGTGATAGAAGTGAACACTTGTGGAACGTTTGCTGGGGGGAACGGCATCATGATCCGTGTGTTAGTAGTGAACACTTGGGGAACGTTTGCTGGGGGGAACGGCGAGATGACCTGTGTGATAGAAGTGAACACTTGTGGAACGTTTGCTGGGGGGAACGGCATCATGATCCGTGTGTTAGTAGTGAACACTTGGGGAACGTTTGCTGGGGGGAACGGCGAGATGACCCGTGTGTTAGTAGTGAACACTTGTGGAACGTTTGCTGGGGGAACGGCGGGATGACCCGTGTGTTAGTAGTGAACACTTGGGGAACGTTTGCTGGGGGGAACGGCGAGATGACCTATGTGCTGATAGTGAACACTTGGGGAACGTTTGTTGGAGGGAACGGCGGGATGACCCGTGTGTTAGTAGTGAACACATGGGGAACGTTTGCTGGGGGGAACGGCGAGATGACCTATGTGCTGATAGTGAACACTTGGGGAACGTTTGTTGGAGGGAACGGCAAGATGACCCGTGTGTTAGTAGTGAACACTTGGGGAACGTTTGCTGGGGGGAACGGCGAGATGACCTATGTGCTGATAGTGAACACTTGGGGAACGTTTGTTGGAGGGAACGGTAAGATGACCCGTGTGTTAGTAGTGAACACATGGGGAACGTTTGCTGGGGGGAACGGCGAGATGACCTATGTGCTGATAGTGAACACTTGGGGAACGTTTGTTGGAGGGAACGGCAAGATGACCCGTGTGTTAGTAGTGAACACTTGGGGAACGTTTGCTGGGGGGAACGGCGAGATGATCCGTGTCATATCAGAGAACGATGGGGAACTTTTCCATGTTGAAGACTCCAGTCACAGACAAGTGTACATCGAAAGATGTTAAAGAGATGGAGGGGAGGAAGAAGGGGGAAAATATACATTAAAAACTTTGGAGGACGTAAACCATCGCTGCTGCATACAAGTGGGTCAGGTTGCGAGGTTAGACTGGTGGAGTGGATGTACTCGGGTGGCTTAGGACTCGATTCTGTGAAGTACGTAGGGCCAGAAACCTCCCCCAGATGTGAGAGCAGTACTCTTAACCTTTACATAATCGGGGCAAATTGCTCAGGAAAAAGAATTTACGACATCTGAACAGGACTCCCTGTTTCTTAAAGGTAGACTCAATTATTTGTGTACTGTGAGGTTGTTACAGTGATATCAAGAATTTCTTTTTTTTTTTTTTTAAATGCGAGTACTGTAGAACTACAGAGCCATCCAAAGAGATGGGTAAGTTGTGAGGTGAGGGAGTTTAGAACAAGGTAAGGAGAGAGACACTTGTGGTTTTTAAGCCTTTAATCTCAGCCAGATGGCTTCTCTCCAACTGTGATATGTTTATTCCGAGTTTATAGAGGAAGTTGTGTCGAGATGAGACACTGATTAAGGAAGGAAGGATAGAACCGGTTACCAGGGAGAGGAGGAATGCAGTGTTGAGTTCTCAATATCTGAGCTTATTTTTATGTCTGCTGAAGGAATGATAGCGCTAATTAATGGGAAGATGAGTTAAGGAGACGGTACATAACCCTCGGTGACACCGCTGCTGTTACGGAAACGAGGGAGAAATTGAGCCATCAAAAATTATGGAGACAGGGTCGGCCAGAGAAGAAGTTTGGTATGAGAAAATATACGCAGGAGGAAGTTTGCGCGGGGGGGGGATAAAAAGTGGGGGAGGATGTAGGTGAGACCTGGATGCCATACCGTTAAATGTTTGTGATATATCAAGTGTTATTACACGTACGTAGGATTCCCTAATGATGTCTGGCAGAGATGATAACCAGACATGAGTAAGATAGGAGAAGAGATCACTGGTGTTAGTACGCTGAAGAGAGAAGAGAGAGAAGACTGTAAGAGTCAACATGTCTGAAACTAAGGAGGAGTTCCAACGCTGTGGAATTACTGGAGGTCATAACAAGGTAATCTTCGCGGGTAATAGAGCGGTCACTCTCATTTGGGCTGGGGTGTACCGGCGCATACTTCCAAAGCAACATGAAAAGTCAAGGTTTTTAAACAACATTGGAACAGACGAACAGACTCGAGCAAAAGTGTAAAAGCAGGCGCCTGCAGAACACGAGAATTTATACCGTGCTGTGGGAACGCCATGTTTGCGTCCACTTAGAGAAGCGCTTTTCTGTCCACTCGAAGAAAATAGAATACAGGAATGAGCATAGGATTAGTAAGATCATGAGAGGGTATAGAGAAGTTAGTCATCCAAGGTGCATTGAGAGGAGAAGAGGTGACTAAAGATTATAATTTCTCAATAGGAGACACAGCTGTAGTATCGGAAGAGCGAAGCGTAGGAGACACAGCTGTAGTGTCGGAAGAGCGAAGCGTAGGAGACACAGCTGTAGTATCGGAAGAGCGAAGCGTAGGAGACACAGCTGTAGTATCGGAAGAGCGAAGCGTAGGAGACACAGCTGTAGTATCGGAAGAGCGAAGCGTAGGAGACACAGCTGTAGTATCGGAAGAGCGAAGCGTAGGAGACACAGCTGTAGTATCGGAAGAGCGAAGCGTAGGAGACAGCAGTAGTATCGGAAGAGCGAAGCGTAGCACAACAGAAGTTGTGAGAAATGTTACTGGTTGAAGACCGGAAAGACTTATCAGTATTGTCGTGCTTCCTGTGGGTGAAGGAACGTGTCCCACGCCTCACGGCCAACATACTTGCAGTGATCTGCTGGAATGTTACGGGGAGGGAAACGAAAGCAGGTAGAGAGAAGCGATATTGAGATAAGTTAGCGCTGGTTACGCTCATAACTGTGGTAACACACACACACACACACACACACACACACACACACACACACACACACACACACACACACACACAGTTTAAGTCAGTGGATAATCTCACACTAAAAACTCACGAGGAACGTGTCCGCTTGATGTCTGGGAGAGAGACAGACGACGCGTCGTCGCCTTGAAGATGGGAGGTTCAGCACTTGAGTTATTCCTCTTGGTACGAGATTGATATGGTTCCCTCCAGCTGTATTCCATCATCCATGGTACTTATATGTGGGCGGAGATGGCCTCTCGTTGCTCTGGGCACTTCAGTCCCACTTGTAGGTCACGTGTCATGCCAGTAAACTTTCAGCTCGGGCGAGAGGCGATTCGTCCAGATTGCCCTTTGATGACCTCCTCCACCTCTTCCTCTTGCAGGTCTCAGGATCGCAAGAAACGCCGTGCGAGGTCAGTCGTTGCCTCAGAGCGACACCTGCCGAGGCGCACCAGGTGCTGCGAGAGTGGCTGGCCTGTGAGGTGTTGTGGGAACCAGGTGGCAGACCGGCCACTCCATCACCTGGTGTGCACTTGATACTTGCCAACTGATCGTACACACGGAGCGGTCGCTGGAGTATGCTAATGCCTGTAAATCGTGACTTTACATAGCGTACGACTGCAGTATGAACATACTTGGTGACCTATTAACCCTCCATAAACACTCTTGTTCCATGGTCATCATGTACAGATTCATTGTGTACACACGGCTCCGGTGACCGTGTTCAACGATTCATGACAGTAGTGTGTACCAAACGATGGTTTCGCAGATCCTCTGACCCCAATAGCTCGAGTCTCTAGGCTGCTCACCGTTACTGGACTGCTTATATGATAATGTGGTCTAATTATTCCACTTACTCTGTCTGGTCTTTTAACTTGAGGATCTTTTATCATAAGGTACTCGTAGCTCTTAACCAGGATCAGTCAGCTCAGACGTTCTGCCGCCGTGCATGTCTCATTGTGCTCTTCCCGTCTGTAATTACAGTATAATGACTTCTTAATTACAGTATAATGACTTCTTAATTACTAATCTGTCTCTAATTTGCTATGCTTACTAGTGTTATACTCAGTTTTCTGCATTTTTGTGCGTGTAATTATTATTCAGTATTTTTCATTTGTGATTGAAACCTGCTGTATATCTGTATGTTATATGATTCTATATATGTATGCATGTATCCATGTATGTAAGTATATATGTATGTAGAATGCGCAAGACCTATATATGTATGCATTGTCCATGTATATTCATATGTATGTATGTAGAATGCGCAAGACCTACAGGATATCTTTGTAAACTTGATACTGCTACAGGGCGATTATTATGCTGTTAATCGCAATCCATCTCTATAATTCTATAGACTGTTGACGATTTCCGGGGTGGGGGACCGCGTATACCGAAGCTCAGTAACTGTCATATTCTTGACGTTCCTTAAGCTTTTGATAGTTTTGTAAATTAAAAGAAAGGTCTAGTCTCTTACGGCTAGGTAGGTATTTACTCGCTCATTACAAGGGCAGTGAAGCAGTCAAGGAAAAAATATGACAAGTAGTGTCTGTTGCTTTCCCCAGGGTCATGTGGGCGAGACAAGGGTGTGTGTACTGAACACAGTCTCGTTTGATGCCGTCCAAGATCCACTCACTGAAGGACTCTGGTGCCATATAGGTCACAAGTGTGCCAGTGTGTTTGGCTTTGCTGGTAATCTGTTACTCCTGGCCCCAGCCCTTGTGGGTATGAGGTGAATATTAGATATTTGCGAGTCAAGTGTTTGGGCACAGCTTGACGCTTAAACCCAACAAACGTATATTGTCTGTCACTTCGTCTGGCAGCCTTTGTGACACTTCATAATCTTGGGTAGACCCGCACCATGCAAGTGCTCGTAAGGAACACTTGGATCAAGTCTGTTCCCAAAGAATGTTATGAGTTGAGCAAGTGTGCGCCACACATACCATCGTGGGTGTATCCTAGCTCTCATAGTGACATTATTATGGGTTTGTTATCGTCGTTCATCGTCGATCGTACAACTTGCAGAGGTGATGCTCATCTTGTAAAGATCATTAGGTCTCTTACCCGATTGATTGTAGTTAAGATTTCATACTCAGCGTTCAGCAGAAGCCACGTTGATTTTTTTTTTCTTAAATCCCAAGTGACCCAAGCAAGACCAGTAGAATCAGAGGTATTGCCAACTGTTGTCCACCCTGAATTACGATGATATCAGTTTCTGTATATCAGTTTTATCTACTGGATAATGTTGCCTAATTGCTCCACTGACTGCATATGACTCCTTAATTACTGTATCTTGTTTTATAACTTGTTTGCTGTAACAGTGTACGATAAATCGTATTGTTCTGTTTGGTAAACATATATTCTTTCCTCAGCCTGTAAATTAGACATTATTTCTTCAGTCTTTACAATAAGCTTTACTAAATATTTATGTACGAATAATACACAAAGTTTATAAGGCAGCCTTCACCATCAGTACCTGTTCTATTTTCCTTATAGAGTACCTCTATATAAAGATTTCATCATGTATAATTATAGATAGACTTGAGGGTTATAAATAGCTTGGAGTGGATGCAGCAGCAGATGGAACGGTGGGACCTGAAGTAAGCCATAGAATTGGTGGGAGGGACTAAAGTTCTGGGTGCTTTGAGGAGAGTGTGAGAAGATGGGTCTGTGAGGGCAGAGATGGGTGTGTTTGATGATATAGCAATCCCAGAGGTGTAGTATGACGCGAGGCTTGGGCCCTTTATCACAGAGCACGGAAGAGGGTGGATTTGTTGATGAAATATGATGATGTGAAGAGGGTTGGTCGCATTAGAAATGATAGGGTAAGAGAGAGATGTGACAGGAAGAAAAATGTGCGTAAGAGAACTGAAGAGGGTGTCCCTAAATGGTTTGGACATATGGAGAGGATGGTGAGTGAGGAGAAGAGGGAACCAAGGAGGAGATGTAGAGATGCTTTGATAGATGCTTTGAGTGCTAGGGGCCTGAACTGGCAGGGAATTGTGAAGCGTGTATGGGATAGAACGAATTGGAGCGATATGGTACACTGGGGGCGATTTGTTATCAATGGGTAGAGCAGAGCCAAAGGTATGTGAAGCGGTCAGGGGAAACCACGGGAAGGTCTGTGGGGCTTGGTTGTGGATAGGATGCTCTGGTTTTGATGCATTATACATGACCACTAGAGAGTGAAAGGAAGAGTATTCCACAGTTGAGGTGTTCGGAGGGAAGAAGGAGGCATCATATCAGCCAGTGCTCGAGTGGCCAGTCTCCGCACGGAAACTGTGGGAAGCAGCAGCCAAACGCGTGACGCTGGCCCCAACCTTTGCGGTAGAGACGCATGCGAACACTCACGAGAAAAGTGGCTAAAATGATGCCTATAGGAGAGAGAGAGAGAGAGAGAGAGAGAGAGAGAGAGAGAGAGAGAGAGAGAGAGAGAGCAACAACATCGCGGCGTACGGGAAAGAGAGGTTGAAGAGAGGTGTTGCCAGGAGAATTAATGAGACGGAAGGCTTTTAATTAATCTGTAATTAATTAAAAGGTGGAGGATGAGCCACTCCAGATGTGTCAGCAGTGTTCCAAAGTAGGACAAGTAAAACTCTGGTAGACATGAAATAGCTGCTCACAAGAAAAATAATTACGACCTCCATGCAACAACACTCCTTGCTTTGGGGGAGTAGAGTTTGTGATGTTGATTATGGCAAGAGTTCGACTCCTAACGTCAGGGGTGTAATGTGTGTTGTGTGGAAGTGCGCGCCACTTCACTACTATATTCGTGTACAAATACCTCCACGCTGTACGGTAGGTTCGGTAAAGTAGTTATTAGCCCGTGGTTACTGTGAGCCTGACGGGAAAATGACCCATGGAGACCCCGTTGCTCACAGACGCGAGACGATGGGTATTGGATTACTAGTAATCGAATAGTTATTTCCCAGTTATGGGATGTGTAGCCGAGTCATTATCGTCCTCAGCTCCCACACCAATTGTAGCGTTTTGAATCCTGCTGACAGTTTGGTAGCCTGAGTGTGAACGAATGTGGCCTTTTTTAGCTGTTTTAATGGCGCTACCTTGCTGAGGCAGGGAGTAGCGATGCTGTTTCCTGTCGAATGGGGTAGCTCCAGGAATGGATGAAGGAAGTATGAATATGTACTTGTGTATAAATATTTATGTCTGTGTATGTACATGTATGAATATATATATATATATATATATATATATATATATATATATATATATATATATATATATATATATATATATATATATATATATATATATATTATATATATATATATATATACATATATATATATATATATATATATATATATATATATATATATATATATATATATATATATATATATATATATATATATATATTTCTTTCTTTTCTTTCAAACTATTCGCCATTTCCCGCGTTAGCAAGGTAGCGTTAAGAACAGAGGACTGGGCCTCTGAGGGAATATCCTCACCTGGCCCCCTTCTCTGTTCCTTCTTTTGGAAAGTTAAAAAAAAAAAAAAAACAAGAGGGGAGGATTTCCAGCCCCCCGCTCCTTCCTCTTTTAGTCGCCTTCTACGACACGCAGGGAATACGTGGGAAGTATTCTTTCTCCCCTATCCCCAGGGATATATATATATATATATATATATATATATATATATATATATATATATATATATATATTTAAGTGCGTAAGACAAGGGAACAAAATGGGAACATCAGTGAAGGGGGCAAATGGGGGGGTGATGTGAGTATTTTGAAGGTTTGTTGAATGTGTTTGATGATAGAGTGGCAGATATAGGGTGTTTTGGTCGAGGAGGTGTGCAAAGTGAGAGGGTTAGGGAGAATGATTTGGTAAATAGAGAAGAGGTAATAAAAAGCTTTATGGAAGATGGAAGCCGGCAAGGCAGCGAGGTTGGATGGTATTGCAGTAGAATTTATTAAAAAAGGGGTGACTGTATTGTTGACTGGTTGGTAAGATTATTTGATGTATGTATGACTCATGGTGAGGTGCCTGAGGATTGGCGGAATGCTTGCATAGTGCCATTGTACAAAGGCAAAGGGGATAAAAGTGAGAGCTCAAATTACAGAGGTATGAGTTTGTTGAGTATTCCTGGGAAGTTATATGAGAGGGTATTGATTGAGAGGGTGAAGGCATGTACAGAGCATCAGATTGGGGAAGAGCAGTGTCGTTTCAAAAGTGGTAGAAGATGTGTGGATCAAGTGTTTGCTTTGAAGAATGTATGTGAGAAATACTTAGAAAACAAAAAGGATTTGTATGTAGCATTTATGGATCTTGAGAAGGCATATGGTAGAGTTGGTAGAGATGCTCTGTGGAAGGTATTAAGAATATATGGTGTGAGAGGCAAGTTGTTAGAGGCAGTGAAAAGTTTTTATCGAGGATGTAAGGCATGTGTACGTGTAGGAAGAGAGGAAAGTGATTGGTTCTCAGTGAATGTTGGTTTGCGGCAGTGGTGCGTGATGTCTCCATGGTTGTTTAATTTGTTTATGGATGGGGTTGTTAGGGAGGTGAATGCAAAAGTTTTGGAAAGAGGGGCAAGTATGCAGTCTGTTGTGGATGAGAGAGCTTGGAAAGTGAGTCAGTTGTTGTTCGCTGATGATACAGCGCTCGTGGCTGATTCATGTGAGAAACTGCAGAAGCTGGTGATTGAGTTTGGTAAAGTGTATGAAAGAAGAAAGCTGAGAGTAAATGTGAAGAAGAGCAAGGTTATTAGGTACAGTTGGGTTGAGGGACAAGTCAGTTGGGAGGTAAGTTTGAATGGTCAAAAACTGGAGGAAGTGAAGTGTTTTAGATACCTGGGAGTGGATTTAGCAGCGGATGGAACCATGGAAGCGGAAGTGAATCATAGGGTGGGGGAGGGGGCAAAAGTTTTGGGAGCGTTGAAGAATGTGTGGAAGTCGAGAACATTATCTCGGAAATGTTTGAAGGAATAGTGGTTCCAACAATGATATATGGTTGCGGCATGGGCTATAGATAGAGTTGTGCGGAGGAGGGTGGATGTGCTGGAAATGAGATCTTTAAGGACAGTATGTGGTGTGAGGTGGTTTGATCGAGTAAGTAATGGAAGGGTAAGAGAGATGTGTGGTAATAAAAAGAGTGTGGTTGAGAGAGCAGAAGAAGGTGTTTTGAAATGGTTTTGTCACATGGAGAGAGTGAGTGAGGAAAGATTGACAAATAGGATATATGTGTCAGAGGTGGAGGGAACGAGGAGAAGAGGGAGACCAAATTGGAGGTGGAAAGATGGAGTGAAAAAGATTTTGAGTGATCGGGGCCTGAACATGCAGGAGGGTGAAAGGCGTGCAAGGAATAGAGTGAATTGGAACGATGTGGTATACCGGGGTCGACGTGCTGTCAATGGATTAAACCAGGGCATGTGAAGCGTTTGGGTAAACCATGGAAAGTTGTGTGGGGCCTGGATGTGGAAAGGGAGCTGTAGTTTCGGTGCATTATTACATGACAGCTAGAGACTGAGTGTGAACGAATGTGGCCTTGGTTGTCTTTACCTAGCGCTACCTCGCGCACATGAGGGGGGAGGGGGTTGTTATTTCATGTGTGGCGGGGTGGCGATGGGAATGAATAATGGCAGACAGTATGAAGTATGTATATGTGTATATATGTATATGTCTGTGTGTGTATATATATGTATACGTTGAGATGTATAGGTATGCATATTTGCGTGTGTGGACGTGTATGTATATACATGTGTATGGGGGTGGGTTGGGCCATTCTTTTGTCTGTTTCCTTGCGCTACCTCGCTAACGCGGGAGACAGCGACAGTGAAATATATAAATGATAAATATAATAATATAATATAATATATATATTGATGCGCATGGGGAAAGTGATACATGATTCACTTCGCTGACAGTGTAGTCAAACGAAATTATACTACAGCCTGCCAAAAGCATAGGTAGGAAAATAGATATATGTGGTATAAGAACATGATTATATGTATTTGTAGACGATATATTCTGCTGAATTACTAATGTGTTATTTATCCGCAGGTGAGCACCAGGGATGTAGCCACAAGTGAGCACCAGGGATGTAGCCACAGGTGAGCACCAGGGATGTAGCCACAGGTGAGCACCAGGGATGTAGCCACAGGTGAGCACCAGGGATGTAGCCACAGGTGAGCACCAGGGTCCAGTCATGTATGAGCACAGGAACGGTTAAAACATTGACTAGGAAGAATGATGGTCTTATAGAGGAAGAGGGGATAAATGCTTCCATTCCCGCAATGATACGCTCTGTTATGAGTTGGGTAGAGACAGAAGCACCACTACATAAGAGACGGTTACTTACCCAAGGAGAGTCAGAAAAGAATTTTCTTATGTAGTTCCAGTCAGCTTCGTTGAGGTGCTAGTACTTACGCTTAAAACGGGCTGCTGGAGGGTATGGTGCCGGTAGAATAGATTCATTTATGAGAGTGTGATCAGATGAACCAACTGGGGGCGAGATCTTGTAGTTACAGTGGGTGACTAGATGTGAAAAACAGATCCAAAATATTAGGAGAGTGGTCACAGCGACCAGGGATGTAGGTAGGGTGGGAGATGATTTGCTCTAAATCGTTCAGAATGGATAACGTGAGAGTTCCAATTCCCCCACCATCCGCATGAGAGGAATTCAACCATTCCCTATGGTGAATACTGAAATCTCCGAGGTAGAGGATCTCGACTTGCGGGTGAGAGGATGCCTCAGTATCATGGTTGGAGTTTAGATGGTCAAAGAAAGATTGTTAGGAGATAGATTTTACACCAAGGTGCAGTAGATGTGATGTTGGAATAGCACAGGCACCACCCTTGAACCGGAATCGTGAGTGGCGATGATAGTTGGATTTGAAAAAGGGGCTAGTGAGAACCAGCGTGTAGTCACAGGTAAGCACCAGGGGTGTCGTCAAAGGTAAACACCAAAGGTGTCGTCACAGATAAGCACCAGGGGTGTAGTCACAGGTAAGCACCAAAGGTGTAGTCACAGATAAGCACCAGGGGTGTAGTCACAGTTAAGCACCAGGGGTGTAATCACAGGTAACCACCAAGGGTGTAGTCACAGATAAGCACCAGGGGTGTGGTCACAGATAAGCACCAGGGTGTAGTCACAGATAAGCGACAGGAGTGTAGTCACAGGTAAGCACCAAGGGTGTAGTCACATGTAAGCACCAGGGGTGTAGTCACAGGTAAGCACCACGAGTGTAGTCACAGGTAAGCACCAAGGGTGTAGTCACATGTAAGCACCAGGGGTGTAGTCACAGGTAAGCACCAAGAGTGTAGTCACAGGTAAGCACCAAGGGTGTAGTCACAGATAAGCACCAGGGGTGTGGTCACAGATAAGCACCAGGGTGTAGTCACAGATAAGCGACAGGAGAATAGTCACAGGTAAGCACAAAGGGTGTAGTCACATGTAAGCACCAGGGGTGTAGTCACAGTTAAGCACCAGGGGTGTAATCACAGGTAAGCACCAAGGGTGTAGTCGCAGATAAGCACCAGGGGTGTGGTCACAGATAAGCACCAGGGTGTAGTCACAGATAAGCGACAGGAGTGTAGTCACAGGTAAGCACCAAGGGTGTAGTCACATGTAAGCACCAGGGGTGTAGTCACAGGTAAGCACCAAGAGTGTAGTCACAGGTAAGCACCAAGGGTGTAGTGACAGGTAAGCACCAAGGGTGTAGTCACATGTAAGCACCAGGGGTGTAGTCACAGGTAAGCACCAAGAGTGTAGTCACAGGTAAGCACCAAGGGTGTATTCACAGATAAGCAACCAGGGGTGTGGTCAACAGATAAGCACCAGGGTGTAGTCACAGATAAGCGACAGGTGATAGTCAAGTAAAGCACAAAGGGGTTGTTAGTTCACCTGTAAGCACCAGGGGTGTAGTCCACAGGTAAGCACCAAGTGTGTAGTCACAGGTAAGCACCAAGGGTGTTGTCACAGGTAAGTGTAAGCACCAAGGGTGTAGTACATGTAAGCACAGTGGTGTAGTCACAGGTAAGCACTAAGGGTGTAGTCACAGGTAAGCACCCAATGGTGTAGTCACAGGTAAAAGCACCAAGGGTGTAGTCACATGTAAGCAACAGGGAGTAGTCACAGGTAAGCACCAGAGGTGTAGTCACAGGTAAGCACCAAGGGTGTAGTGACAGGTAAGCACCAGTGGTGTAGTCAAAGATAAGCACCAGGGGTGTAGTCACAGATAAGCACGAGGGATGTAGTCACAGATAAGCACCAGGAGTGTAGTCACAGGTAAGCACCAAGGGTGTAGTCACAGGTAAGCACCAAGGGTGTAGTCACTTGTAAGCACCAGGGGTGTAGTCACAGATAAGCACCAAGGGTGTAGTCACAGGTAAGCACCAATGGTGTAGTCACATGTAAGCACCAAGGGTGTAGTCACAGGTACGCACCAGGGGTGTAGTCACAGGTACGCACCAGGGGTGTAGTCACAGGTACGTAACAGTGGTGTAGTCGCAGGTAAGCACCAAGGGTGTAGTGACAGGTAAGCACTAGAGGTGTAGTCACAGGTAAGCACCAAGGGTGTAGTGACAGGTAAGCACCAAGGGTGTAGTGACAGGTAATCACCAAGGGTGTAGTCACAGGTAAGCACCAAGGGTGTAGTCGCAGGTAGGCACCAAGGGTGTAGTGACAGGTAAGCACTAGAGGTGTAGTCACAGGTAAGCACCAAGGGTGTAGTGACAGGTAAGCACCAAGGGTGTAGTCACAGGTAAGCACCAAGAGTGTAGTCACAGGTAAGCACCAAGGGTGTAGTCACAGGTAAGCACCAAGGGTGTAGTCACAGGTAAGCACCAAGGGTGTAGTCACATGTAAGCACCAAGGGTGTAGTCACAGGTAAGCACCAAGGGTGTAGTCACAGGTAAGCACCAAGGGTGTAGTCACAGGTAAGCACCAAGGGTGTAGTCGCAGGTAAGCACCAAGGGTGTAGTGACAGGTAAGCACTAGAGGTGTAGTCACAGGTAAGCACCAAGGGTGTAGTCACAGGTAAGCACCAAGGGTGTAGTCACAGGTAAGCACCAAGGGTGTAGTCACAGGTAAGCACCAAGGGTGTAGTCACATGTAAGCACCAGGGGTGTAGTCACAGGTAAGCACCAAGGGTGTAGTGACAGGGAAGCACCAAGGGTGTAGTGACAGGTAAGCACCAAGGGTGTAGTCACAGGTAAGCACCAGGGTGTAGTCACAGGTAAGCACCAAGGGTGTAGTCACAGGTAGGCACCAAGGGTGTAGTGACAGGTAAGCACCAGAGGTGTAGTCACAGGTAAGCATCAAGGGTGTAGTCACAGGTAAGCACCAGAGGTGTAGTCACAGGTAAGCACCAAGGGTGTAGTGACAGGTAAGCACCAGAGGTGTAGTCTCAGATGATATGATCAGGGCAATACTTGTGGCGACGAGCATGACACACCTGAGGGATGGCAACACTGTGAACAAATGGAAGGTTGGTAACAGTGTAGCCAAAACTAAGCCGTAACCAGCAGACATCACCCCGGAAACCACAGAAGTAGTTATGTTTCATAATTGCCTTCAACCTTGAGAGAACCATGAGTTCTCTTTATCCACTTAAGAATCTCGCATGACCCTCAAGCAGGACGGTACGACCTTTAACCTGAGTCTTAAGGGTAGGTCAAAAGCCTAGCGATTACACGCAAAAAGTGGTGGCGTTTTGTATCAGGGTTGGCACTGTCGTGTTCAAGGGTCATACCGTCGTACTCGGGGAAGACATGGATGACTTCCTCCTTCCTTGAGATCAATTGTAATTCCGGGTTACGACTTCCGACGATTTACCGGCTTCCTGTAGGTTCTGTAGTAACAACCGAGTTCACTTTCACTGCGGCAGATGCTCTCGTGTACGGAGGTACGCAGGTGTTGCCTAAGATGTGTGTGTGTGTGTGTGTGTGGAGAATTTCTGCATGATTACCTGTGGAACTGAAGGTGCAGTCAGTCCGTAAGAGTCCACCCCTCCGTGGTGTAGTGGTTAACGTTACTGACCATAAGTCATTACGGGACGGCCCAGGGTCGGGCCTAAATGGGTCCGGATCCTGGGTACGGCAGTCAGCGGCCCTACACTCACCCAGGTGTTCATCCTCCCCTCGGGGCTGGTCGATATATGGTACCAAGCCTAGGCTGATGTGTGTGTGTGTGTGTGTGTGTGTGTGTGTAGGAGTAAGTATATGATACATGTATACAATGTCAACGTACTCACCATAAAGGAAATATCTTGAATCAAGAGGTTTTGCGGAGTCATGGATAATGCCACGGGTATATTTACTTTATCTGAAGACCTCGATACACCAGCAGCTTGACTGGTTGAGTGGGTCAGTGAGGAAGGTTCGTGTCAAGCCAGAGTAACAGTGCAGACATACGCTGAGCTTTTACTACAGGTGGGGTCGTGGCCTCGGGTGTAACCTCGTCAGCTTCTCTCCTGCAAGTCTGACGCGGAAACTGGCATTGTCCAGTACCGGTGAAGGCCAGGCGTTCCACCACACCAGCGTCGGGTGTACGTGCGGGTAATACTCATGTATACTTTGTTTTCGTGTGACCACACTCCCCCATGTCAAGATTATAAACGAACGGGTCATGACGTGTAAGTTAGAGTTTGTCGTTATGTGAGAAAATGATTTTAGAACACTGGAAACCCGAGACTAACTCTCAGGAATGATAGTGTCGTCCAGTGGATTATATTGGTAGGGTGTGTCGCACGGCGAGGACCAGACACACCGTCAGTGGCCATGAACAGATAGATGGATCGCGGTTGCTTTAGGGTGGCCTCCCATCACGTCCTCAAGACCTCAATAAATACGGAGTGAAATCTGTTGTGGGTGAAGTATTACAGAGATCGAGGGTGTGTGTAGTTTGGCAACTGGATGCATTTTGCAAGACTGGATTACGAAGCTGAGGCAAGCCAGGTCACCAGTTGAATGTTAATAAGGGAAAAAAAAAAGACAGGTGGAGGAGCATAAGGAGGGTTTGTATGCGTCATTTCTTGAATTGTTCTCTGTCAGCTGCCCCTCCCTGCCCCACCCCCTGTGCCTTCAGCCGATATAAACACAGCACTTTCTCTCAGAAGGCAAGACAAAGAGTTGTATAAGTGATATCTATCTAAAACACGACCAAGACGTGCTTGATGTTGACAGCAGGAGGAAGACGACTTAGGAGGGACGTACGTTCCATGGTGTTCGATGACCTCGCCTTTGGAGACTGTACGGATATCGACACACTTTAGAGTACTTCTCATCTCCAGACTTGAATATTACTCCATGACATGAATAATACTCCGTCATATCAATATTTTACGCCCTGGTCAGTCCACTAAAACATCTGGAACACTAGAACAAGTTACAAATTAGCGATACAATATATTGTACACGTGAAGTGTATTGGAAACCCTGCGGAAGAAGATAACCCCTTTTCTCACATATATATGCATCTGGCTTAGAGAGAGAGAGAGAGAGAGAGAGAGAGAGAGAGAGAGAGAGAGAGAGAGAGAGAGAGAATTCTATCTGCGTGTTACGGGGAGAGAATTTTACATTCGTGTTGCCTCGTCTCTTAGCCTTGTATATATGTATCATGTCTTTACTCCTATGTATGTATGTATGTATGTATGCAAGAGCGCGCACACACACACACACACACACACACACACACACACTCTGTCCGTACACCAGTCACTTCAGCAGACTGCCAGGTCACCATACACACAACCCTTGCAAAAGTCACCTCAGCAGAATGTTGGGGTCACCACACACACGTTCATGTTGGGGTCACCACACACACGTTCATGCACCAGTCACTTCAGAAAACTGTTGGGGTCACAAGACACCAACAGATTGCCTGGGGTCACCACACGCACGGTCCTGGAGCCAGTCATCTCAGCAGACTGCCTGGGGTCACCACACGCACGGTCCTGGAGCCAGTCATCTCAGCAGACTGCCTGGGTCACCACACGCACGGTCCTGGAGCCAGTCATCTCAGCAGACTGCCTGGGTCAGGAATGGTTGCTCCTCAGTTCGTGCCGGCGGCTGGTCACCTCATGTGTTAATCATTCCATTAGTTTCAGGTTAAGGAACGCCTTTCCTAGGTTCCGGCTCTTGTTCCTGAGTGATGACCATTTCTTTCGTGGATGGAGACAGCCAACCAGCGCTCGATTCTCGATGTGTGTGTGTGTGACTCAGTAGTGGTTGGAATTCAAAGTGGGGCCTCAAGCAAGGTATAGATGTATCCCGGAGATATCAGTATACAGTGGTAATATGACGAGACTGCAAGCATCCTCATGACGGTAACATAATAACTGCAAACTAATTACACGTTTGTGATCAACGATTGAAATTGCGAGTCACGAATATCATGGTATGAAAAATACAAAACAAGAGGCATAATTCATTGCCCGCCATAACGTGACAACAACAACAAGGGAAAATGAATGGGATGTTAAGCAAGAGGAACGAGCAGTGGTAGTGAGAGTGAAGCCACAGCTACTTGGTTAAAGGAAAAGTATTGCCGCCGCTCAACCGACCTTCGTGAAAAAGGACGCCGACTGCCAGAGCTACGACAATCCCAGATCTCTCGGGTGTCTGATCCTGACAATCGAATACTCTCAGGGCTTAAATATTTCTCCAAATAATTACGGTATACATAGACATCTGTCTTCATGTGGAAGAGTACACACAAAGTGGGTCATTGATAGAAAGATAAAGCAAGTGGTTTGATACGTAATGTAGTTAACACTGGATTTACAGCATGCAGGAGTTTCACTTTGGCGAGAGTGGCGAGGAGCGAGTGACGCTGGTTGGCTGGCTGGCTGGCTCGTGACTGGCCGCTGCACACAGCAGGTTCCTCCTGACCTCACCGCAGTATTTCATAGGCTGGCGTAACTGTACGTTGATTGCCACAACGAACATGTTGGTTCATTTGTTGTATACAAGTGAACGTCTGAAGCTACTGATTTTGTTGGTAGTTTATCGTGTGATGATTGGTAGCTTGTAAGCGGGTGTTCCAATGAGGCGTTGCCAGATCACCCTTGAAATTGATGGTTTGTTGATATGGTCCAGCTTGCATGACCATCCCCAGTCAACCATGAAATAACCTGAGGTGTTTGGCCAGCAGCAAGTGGACTTGAATGAGGCCGGCAGATCACATCATCCTATCGCCCCTGGGTGCAGGGTGATGACACTACCTGCGGGGCGATAACACCGTACATGCTCGTAGTTGTGGGATGATGGTATCATACCTGCTCCTGGGTGATGGCACCTCACCTGCTGGTGGGTGTAAGGTATTGGCAAAACACCTCTCTCCCCGCTGGCTCCGTTCCCGTTACCTGGCCTTGGGGGTAACCCATCCCTGGCGTGCTCACCCCTCGTCTGGCAGGTCCTGATGATCATTAGCCGTAAGGAAGGTTGTGGGTTGAGGGAAGTAGGGTTTGTGAGGGTGAAGTAGGGTTGTGGAACGAAGGAAGTAGGGTTATAGGGTGAGGGCAGCAGGGTTGTGGGGAGGGAAGTAGGGTTGTGGGGTGAGGGCAGCAGGGTTGTGGGGAGGGAAGTAGGGTTGTGGGGTGAAGACAGTAGGGTTGTGGGGTGAAGACAGTAGGGTTGTGGGGTGAGGGAATGGTTCGATAGTAGTCTAGGAGGACCCTGTCTGCTGGAAGACTTGGGAAAAGGTTATTGTAGGGAGTGCTGGAGGTTGGGTAACTCTGGGGCAGGGAAGTGATGGGTGGGGTGTAATATACGTACATGTCCCCGTGAGGTATGACTGTGTCTAGAGGGAGGAGGGGTAATTATGTTGGAGCGAGGGAGAACTAATTTTCTAGGGAGGAGAAAGTGAGGGGGTACATTTTTTACGAGGTGTTTATTGGGTAAGGTTTGTGGTAAGGTAACATAGTACTAATCCGTGGTGGTGGCCTTGTGTGTGTGTGTGTGTGTGGTTGAGGGGTGTTAGATAACTGATACATGCTTGCACTGAGGTTCGTCTGTGGCTACACGTCTCACGTGATCACGTCCCTCAGTTCTATTTGTAGTGTACTGAAACGTGCGAGCCAGCATCTTCGAGCAAGTGTCTGCAAGAGTTCGGATTAAACTCAAACCATTATCAGCGAGATTTCATTATGCAATAATCCTTTAAGTGTTAAGTGAGTAAACTTAAGGAGATTCAGAAGGGAAGTCCATGTGTTGAGGAGGGTTAACGACGACTCTGAAGAAACGATTAACTTGTAAGTTGTCTTTGACGGATGGAGGGTAATTAACATTACGTCATCAGAGCAATTAGCCGTACGGAGGACTGGTGCACGTCATGTTATGTGTGCGTATGTGTGTGTGGTGTGTGTATGTGTGGTGTGTGTATGTGTGGTGTGTGTGTGTGTGTGTGTGGTGTGTGCGTGTGTGTGTGTGTGTGCTCGCGCCCTTGTGGCAGGAGGAGGATGAGGGAGGTTAGTATGCAGGAGGCGAAAGTAAGAGGCGACTTTACCACATATTGAGGCCCAAAACATTGGTTTCTGATTGTTGCCAGTTCGTCTCTTGACAGTTTGTGCATCAGAAGATTTCAGGATGGCTGGCGTGACGGTGTGTGTGTGTGTGTGTGTCTTCACCTGGACGCCAATTGTTCCTCATATGAGTATAAACGCCCGTGCATACCGGGGAGATTGTGTGGAACTTATAAAGTTAGTTGTAGATAAGTTATGGTGCATGTATGAGGAGAGGTTGTAATGAGGTTGTGGGTGGTGAGTTGTTCAGGTGAAGGAGGGTGAGCCGAGAAGGAAGAGGGAGCTGGGTAGCGGTGGAGGCAGCGAGAGGGAGGGGAAGGGTGCGGGTGTGCTGGAAATGAGAGCCCAACTCAATTTATGATTCCATTGTGAGGAGCGACACCGCTGGTTGATTACTGTCATGGCTCGAGTGTGGACACACACACACACACACACACACACACACACACACACATACACACAAACAGTTCTTCGAGAGACGTAGGAATCGAGTCGAAACTCATTAAGATTGATGTAAAAACTTTAAGGGTGGTGGATGAAATGGCTGAGAACATGGTTACCTGGTGAGTTGTGGGGGGTTGGGTGCCCTTCTACCCCCACATCCGGGCTGGGCCCAGGCTGTTGGGTTGGGTCGTTGGTCGAGCAAGCTGTTGGGAGCCGCAGCCCGCAAGCTCACGTAGTTCCAACATCATACACGGCAGACATCATACTCAGAGTTAAGAAGTTGTATGATCGCAGAGATTGTTCGAGATGTCACTGCAAGAGTATAAAACACCCTCCTTGTACAGTACAATTAGGTAATTACAAGTAGGTAGTTACACACACACGCACGCGTGCACGCATGCATGGAGGCATAAGTGGTGGAGATTGTATTGAGGAAAAGTAACTGTACCACTATGTTACCCAAGACACTGGCGGCAAGGGACAACAAATCCTGTCACCCATAGTGATATCAGGTTCAGCTGCTGGGTTGTTAGGAGGCTCAACTGTTCTCTCCTCCCCTTCCCCATCTCCACCCTCGAGGAAAAGCGATCGTGCAGTGACCGATCTCCAGTCTGTGAGTGTCCAGTAATTAACAAGGAATTCCCAAGTGTTGGTCCCAAGCCATATAACGGTGTGGATCCTTAACTAGTGGGAACTGCACAAGTGCTCCCCCTCCCCCGGGGGTGAACGACAGAGCGCACACACACACACACACACACACACACACACACACACACGCACAACGCTCACACAGGTCGTAAAGAAGGAAGAAAAAGCATGTGAAATGTTAACTGAGATAAACAGATAAAGGCCGAGATAATTATAACTGGTGACGGAGCCCCTGCAAGGAGGCCCCTTGATCTCCCTAGTGGCCCATCCCGCCCAGTAACACCATCACCACCACAGGGACACGACCCTGAACCGTCTGCAAAATTTACGTTTGGGACGGAGCTTCTCAGATGATCAAACCAACATTCTATGTCCTTGAGTTCATGCGTTATTACCTGTGGCTTCACCTCATGTGGTTCAGAGTTGATTAAAGGCTGTAACTATGCTTACGTTTTTCCTCTCATGGTAACTGACAACTAAACACATCATTGTAAGATATGATCATCTCTCATGTGGTAGAACACTGTTCTTGATGAACATCGTGCCTCTCTCACATTGTCCTTACTCTCACGGACAGTTCTGTACTTCATGAAAAGTGACATACTGGACAATTAACATACCCAAAAGAAATGGCTGAGATGGAGATACTTTGCCCTAAAAGGATAGGAAAATTCAGTGAAATTATAATAGTGAGCAAGATGCGTCATCCCGTTACAGCAACTAGCCATGACAGCTATAACCCTCGATCATCCGGCACACCATTAATGCCAACAGACATCCCACACGCTATGTTTTTAGAGGGAAACGAATTAGCATCATATGTATTTATATATTCCCTCTACCAACATGTCCAACATTCGTGGTCCCTCTAGCAACCTCTCTTCTGTTCAGCACCCTCTCTCTAGTACCTCTCCTCATGTCTTGCTTCTCTCTAAGACCCAGTTGTCTGGTGATGTTCCCACTAGCCCTTTCTTCATAACCACCTTTAATTTCCACCCACAGTTGCGGTTCACGGGGGTGGTTTTGCTTATTCCAGCATCAGCACACCTGTTGCACGCTTCGGGAACCTTGAGTCTCCAAACTTTGATGCTATGTGGTTAATGATCTGTCCCTCAACTTTTTTTTTCATGTTGATGGTTCCAGTCACGGACAAAAGTCCACATCAAGCCACGGGCCTCAACTGAAATATAGAGAGCATTGTGAAGCGGAAAAAGAAAAGACAAGGAAAAATATTTACGAATTTTGGAAAAAGTGAAAAACCTGTATTTTGAAATGTGCTAGTTCATAGTTGTTGGGAAAGACTTGAGAAGGTAGAGAGTTCCAAAGCTTCGACGTGTAGGGGAAGAAGCAGGTATCAAGACGGCCCACTCTTGAGTTGCCGATGGCCACACAGTAATCATGAGTCGCAGCAGCTTACCGATTATTACGTGGTCTAGCTAGTGGTGGTGCCACACAAGCAGCCAGCTCTCGGGAGCAAAAACCAAAGTAATACCTATATAAGAGGGAAAGTGAACTCGCGGCCTATTGCTCTACTAATTCTACAAATCTTTTATCTTTGTTCGACCATCTAAACTGATGCTATGAGAATTTGGCATCTCCTCACCCACAAGTTGAAATCCTCTTAGGGATTATCAATGTTTACCATAGAAAATGGTTGAATTCTTCCTATACGGATGGCGGGGGATTGAAGCCATCACGTTCTCCATTCCTCAATTATTTCCCAACCTACCCATTATTCCTCACCGCTGTGACCACTCTCTTAATATTCTGGATCTGATTTTGACTTTTAATCCATCCCGCTGTAACCAACTATCTCGCCCATAGTTGGTCATTTGATCACACTCATTACTGTATATTTTAACGGTGCCTCCTCCTCCATCAGTCCCATCTAGGCGTAAATATTGGCACCTCAACAAAGCTGAGTGGAATAACTTACGTAACTTCTTTTCTGACTTTCCTTGAGTAAATTATTGTGTTATGTGGTGATGCTGCTGTCTCCGCTGAACGCGTAGCAGAGGTTATTCTTGCGGGACCGGAAGCATTCATCCCCTCTTCCTCCAAGACCACCTCCTTTACCATTCCATGGTTCAACCGTTCCTGTTCTTAGGCCATTCAGGCAAGAGATCAGGCATTTCGGGCTGGGAAAACTCTCCTTCCTCTGGCCCATCCATGCCATAATCACTGCAGTACGTCATCTGTGAGGCAAAGCGTTCCTTTATTCAAAGGAAGTGCGACAATCCCTCCTCTTGGTTCACTGACACATCGTTTTGGTCTGTAGCTAAAGGCATCGCTAGTAACTACTGTTGCTCTACCTTTCCTTCACTATTCCATTGTGACGATACTATAGCAGACAAACCAACTCCTTTTGGTTCTCGTTTCTCCTCCAAGTCCCTCCACCCTGGATGACTAACATTACTTCACCCCCTGATGATCCTCTTACTAGTCCTATGCCCCTTCCCGGAGTCTTTTCGGACTGTCCGAAGAGCGCTTCTCTCTCTCTCTCTCTCTCTCTCTCTCTCTCTCTCTCTCTCTCTCTCTCTCTCTCTCTCTCTCTCTCTCTCTCTCTCTCCACAAGCAAGGCTTAAGGTCCTGATGGCATCCATCCACGTGTACTGGAAGAGTGTGCGTCTGAACTTGCATTGTACTTGCTCGTGTGTTCTGTTTCTGTTTAAAAAACAGAACTTTCCCAAAGCAGGATGGCCGTTCTAACCCCTCTAATCATCGTCTTGTTGCTTTGACGTCTACCATTTCAAGAGTCTTTGAATCCGTCCTCATCTCCCATATCCGTACACATCATGAATCTCAGTCTTTTCTCTTGATCACCTGCATGGTTTCAGTTAGGCGAGGTCCACAGGTGATATCCTTTCCTATCTTATTGATGTAAGATCATCATCTCTGAAAGAATTTGGGGAGTCCTATGCAGTTGCCCTTGACATTTCCAAAGCTTATGGCAGCTTTGAAGGGTGAAGATTTTTAGAGGTTTCCAGAAAAGAGGAAATGTTTTCGTTAAGAAGAGAATGGTGAGAGTAAGTGCGCTTGGAAAAGAAACTGGGGAAGAAATACCAGGAGATTGAGTGTAGAATGGTAGAAGGTGCAAGTAGAGTGGTTAAGGAATAGGAGGTATTTAGGGAAGCAGAGTAGGCTTATGCAACAGAAGCACGTGGCACGAGAAAGTTAGGAGGTGGGCAGATTAGAAAGGGAAGTGAGTGGTGGGATGAAGAAATAAAGTTGATAATGAATGAAAAAAGCGAGGGTCTGGGCGGTACTTACAGAAATGTGCAAACAAGTGGGTGATATATAAGGGAAACCGGTAAGAGGTCAAGATGAAGGTGAAAGGGTTGAAAAAGAGGGCAAATAAGAGTTGGGGTGAGCGAGTATCAGCAAACTTTAGGGAGAATAAGAGCTTTTGGAATGTTAATGATGTGCGAAAAACTAGAGAACAAATAGGAATATTGGTGAAGGAGACAAAGGGGAAATGATAACAGGTAGTGATGAAGTGAGGGGGAGATGGGGTGAGTATTCCGAAGGACTGTTGAATGTGTTTGTTAATAGGATCGCAGATTTAGGGTGTTTGGATCTGGGTGGTAGACTAAATGAGACTAGTGATGGAGAGTGGTTTGGTGCTGAAAGCCTTACGTAAGGTGAAATGTGGCAAGCCGGCTGGAGTGGATGGTATTGCAATTGAACGTGTTAAAAAAGGGTGATTGTTGTTGATTGTCGAGGTGAGGTGCCTGAGGACTGGCAGAATACATGTATAGTGCCACTGTACGAGGGCAAGGGGAATAATGGTGAGTGTTCAAACTACTGAGGCACGAGTTTGTTGAACGTATCTGGTAAGGTGTATGTAAGGGTATTGATTGAGAGGGTGAAGGCATGTACAGAGCATCAGATGAGGGAAGAGCAGTGTGGTTTCAGAAGTGGTAGAGGATGTGTGGGTCAGGTGTTAGCTGTAAAGAATGTGTGTGAGAAATACTCAGCGAAACAGATGAATTTGTTTGTTATTTATGGATATGGAGAATGCATATGTTAGTGTTGACAAAGATGCCTTGTGGAAGGTCTTAAGAATGTACGGGGTGGGAGGAAAGCTGTTAGAAGCAGTGAGAACGTTTTATCAGGTGTAGGGCACGTGTACGAGTAGGAAGAGAGGAAAGTGAATTGTTCCAAGTGAAGGTGGTCTGCGGCAGGTTCTTTGATTTATTTGTGGTTGGGGTGGTGAGGGAGGTAAATGCGAAAGTCTCGGAGAGATGGGCGACTATGCAGTCTGCGGGGAGTGAGAGGGTCTGGGAGGTGAATCAGTTGTTGTTTGCTGATGATGCAGCACTGGTGTCAGATTCGAGTGAGAAACTGCAGAAATTGGTGCACGAGTTTGGAAGAGTTTGTGAAAGGAGGGTTGAGGGTAAAGGTGAATAAGAGCAAGGTTATTAGGTTCAGCAGGATTGAGGGACTGGTTATCTGGGGTATGAGTTTGAATGGAGAAAACTTAGAGGAAAAGAAGTGTTTTGGATACCTGGAAATGGACATGGCAGCGAATGGAACCAGGAAAGCAAAATGAGTCTTAGGTGGTCGAGATAGGGAAGCTTCTAGGAGCGCTCAGGAATGAGTAGAGAGAGATCGTTGTATGAGATGGCAAAAATGGGTATGTGTGAAGGTATAGTAGTCCCAACAATATTATATGGATGCGAGGCATGGGATATAGAAAAGGATGTGTGGAGGAGGGTGAATTTGTTGGAAATGAAATATTTGAGGACAATACGTGCTGAGGTGACTTGGTCGAGCAAGTTATGAAAGCGTAAGAGAGATGTATGGTAATAAAGTGTGGTTCAGAAAGCTGAAGATGGTATGGTGAAATAGTTTGGACATATAAGTGAAGATAGGTTGACAAAGAGCGTATGTCAGAAATGGAGGGAACAAGGAGAACGGGGAGACCAAATTGGAGATAAAAGGATAGAGTGAAAAACATTTTAAGCGATCGGTCCCTTAACATGTAGAGGGTGAAAGGCGTGCAAGGGATAGTGAGGCTTCTGTGGTAAACCATGGAAAGGTCTGTAGGGCCTGGTTGTGGATAGGGAGGTATGGTTTAGGTGCATTACAAATGACAGCTAGAGACGAGAGTGACTGTGAGCAGATGTGGCCTTCTATTCGTGGCGCTTCTTCACTAATGCGGCAAACGGCGATCAAAAATATATATATATATATATATATATATATATATATATATATATATATATATATATATATATATATAACACTTCGCCAGCACACAGTTTCAAAAGCAACAGATAAGGTTCTTTGCCTGAATAGCCCTCTGACTATGGTAAATGCAATTCATTTTCCACCTAGTCTCGTGTAAAGCTACCTTGTTGGTGACGTAACTGCATATTGTTAGGTCAGGTGTGACGGAACACCATAGCAACAATACTACTACCACCACCACCACTAACATAGCAACAGTACCACCACCAGCATCACCAACATAGCAACACTACTACCATCATCATCACCACCACGAACTAAGCAAAGCCATTACCGTCATCACCACCACCACTAACAAAGCAACACCCTTACCATCATCACCACCACCATTAACAAAGCAACACTACTACCATCATCACCACCACCAACAACAAAGCAACACTACTACCATCATCACCACGACCAACAACAAAGCAACACTACTACCATCATCACCACCACCACCAACAAAGCAACACTACTACCATCATCCCCACCACCACCAACAAAGCAACACTACTACCATCATCACCACCACCCCACCACCCCACCACCAACAAAGCAACACTACTACCATCATCCCCACCACCACCAACAAAGCAACACTACTACCATCATCATCACCACCACTAACAAAGCAACACTACTACCATCATCACACTACCACCAACAAAGCTACACTACTACTGCCACCACCACTAACAAAGCAATACTACTACCACCCTCACCACCAACAAAGCAACACAACTACCACCACCACAACTAACAAAGCAGTGTTACTACCACCATCATCACCACCACCAACAAAGCAACACTACTACTATCACTACCACCAACAAAGCAACACTACCATCATTACCGCCACCACCAACAAAGCAACACTACTACCGTCATCATCACCACCATCAACAAAGCAACGCTACTACCACACCACCACCACAACAACAACAAAGCAACACTACTACCATCACCACCACCAACAACACAACAAAGCAACACTACTACCATCACCACCACCACAACAACAACAAAGCAACACTACTACCATCACCACCACCACCACAACAACAAAGCAACACTACTACCATCACCACCACCACCAACAACAACAACAAGCAACACTACTACCATCATCACCACCACCACAACACAAAGCAACACTACTACCATCACCACCACCACCAACAACAAGCAACACTACTACCATCACCACCACCAACAACAACAAAGCAACACTACTACCATCACCACCACCACCAACAACAACAAAGCAACACTACTACCATCACCACCACCACAACAACAACAACAAAGCAACACTACTACCATCATCACCACCACCAACAACAACAAAGCAACACTACTACCATCATCACCACCAACAACAACACTAAAGCAACACTACTACCATCATCCACCACCAACCAACAACACAAGCAACACTACTACCATCATCACCACCACCAACAACAACAAAGCACACTACTACCATCATCACCCCACCAACAACAAAGCAACACTACTACCATCACCACCACCTCTAACAACAACAAAGCAACACTACTACCATCACCACCACAACAACAAACAACAAAGCAACAACTACTACCATCATCAACCACCAACAACAGCAAAGCAACACTACTACCATCACCACCACCACCAACAACAACAAAGCAACACTACTACCATCACACCACCAACACAACAACAAAGCAACACTACTACCTATCACCCACCAACCACCATAGCAAGACTACACCATCACCACCAACAACAACAACGCAACACTCTACCATCACACCACCCCAACAACAACAAAGCAACACTACTACCATCATCACCA
This sequence comes from Panulirus ornatus, assembly GCF_036320965.1. Taxonomy (NCBI): domain Eukaryota; kingdom Metazoa; phylum Arthropoda; class Malacostraca; order Decapoda; family Palinuridae; genus Panulirus; species Panulirus ornatus. The sequence continues at coordinate 32,948,964 of NC_092240.1, forward strand.
CCACCAACAACAACAAAGCAACACTACTACCATCACCACACCACACAACAACAACAACAGCAACGACTACTACCATCATCACCACCACCACAACAACAAAGCAACACTACTACCACACCACCAACAACAACAAAGCAACACTACTACCATCACACCACCACAACAACAACAAAAGCAACACTACTACCATCATCATCACCACCAACAACAACAAAGCAACACTACTACCATCATCACCACCACACAACAACAAAGCAACACTACTACCATCATCACCACCACCAACAACAACAAAGCAACACTACTACCATCACCACACACCACCAACAACAACAGCAAAGCAACACTACTACCATCACCACCACCACACAACAACAAAGCAACACTACTACCATCACCACCACCAACAACAACAACAACAAAGCAACACTACTACCATCACCACCACCAACAACAACATACAAAGCAACACTACTACCATCACCACCACCAACAACAACAACAAAGCAACACTACTACCATCACCACCACCACCACCAACAGCAACAAAGCAACACTACTACCATCACCACCACCAACAACAACAACATACAAAGCAACACTACCATCATCACCACCACCACCAACAACAACAAAGCAACACTACTACCATCACCACCACCAACAACAACAACAAAGCAACACTACTACCATCATCACCACCACCAACAACAACAAAGCAACACTACTACCATCACCACCACCAACAACAACAACAACAAAGCAACACTACTACCATCACCACCACCAACAACAACAACAAAGCAACACTACTACCATCATCACCACCACCAACAACAACAAAGGAACACTACTACCATCATCACCACCACCACCAACAACAACAAAGCAACACTACTACCATCACCACCACCACCAACAACAACATACAAAGCAACACTACTACCATCATCACCACCACCAACAACAACAAAGGAACACTACTACCATCATCACCACCACCACCAACAACAACAAAGCAACACTACTACCATCACCACCACCAACAACAACAACATACAAAGCAACACTACCATCATCACCACCACCACCAACAACAACAAAGCAACACTACTACCATCACCACCACCACCAACAACAAAGCAACACTACTACCATCATCACCACCAACAACAACAACATACAAAGCAACACTACCATCATCACCACCACCACCAACAACAACAAAGCAACACTACCATCATCACCACCACCAACAACAACAAAGCAACACTACTACCATCACCACCACCAACAACAACAACATACAAAGCAACACTACTACCATCATCACCACCACCAACAACAACAAAGGAACACTACTACCATCATCACCACCACCACCAACAACAACAAAGCAACACTACTACCATCACCACCACCAACAACAACAACATACAAAGCAACACTACCATCATCACCACCACCACCAACAACAACAAAGCAACACTACTACCATCACCACCACCAACAACAACAACAAAGCAACACTACTACCATCATCACCACCACCAACAACAACAAAGCAACACTACTACCATCACCACCACCACCACCAACAGCAACAAAGCAACACTACTACCATCATCACCACCAACAACAACATACAAAGCAACACTACTACCATCACCACCACCACCAACAACAACAAAGGAACACTACTACCATCATCACCACCACCACCAACAACAACAAAGCAACACTACTACCATCACCACCACCAACAACAACAACATACAAAGCAACACTACTACCATCACCACCACCACCAACAACAACAAAGGAACACTACTACCATCATCACCACCAACAACAACATACAAAGCAACACTACTACCATCACCACCACCACCAACAACAACAAAGGAACACTACTACCATCACCACCAATAACAACAACAACAACAACAACAACAACAAAGCATCACTACCACCATTTATCACCACAACAACAGCAGTACAAGACGATCACATCACAACACTACAATCTCCCTCACCAGTACATACCGTCGCGACTACCACATCAGCGCCACCATATGGTAGCCATCAAGGTTAATCATACAGTACTTCAGGAGCCTCAGTGTTGACTGCTACTGTTACCAGGGCCGGGCCTCCGCCCCGTCCCGCCCTGGTCCTAACGTCGGCTTGTTTACTTTGGTTGGGGCACACCCAGAGGTGAATGCCTTCCTCTTTTTTTCCTTGTGTGAGTGTCGGCATTTCCTCTCTCTCTCTCTCTCTCTCTCTCTCTCTCTCTCTCTCTCTCTCTCTCTCTCTCTCTCTCTCTCTGTTTGCACTTGTGGCCTTGCGTGTCCACATACGTACATGGACTGTGAGAATGCATTCGAGTGTGTCTTGCCCCTTGGTTATGAGTCTGAGGTGAGTGTGCATAAGATGGTAGTGAGTGTAGGAGGTAAGAGGGGTAATGCGCGTGGTGAGAACAGCCTGTGTGTGTGTGTGTGTGTGTGTGTGTGTGTGTAGCGAGGCGGCCGAAGTAGCGCGTCTCGCTAGTTAATCACTTTGTTAATCCAAGATTCGTAGCCTCGGGTGGATAATTCACCAGAAAAAGCATAGAAGCACGTTTATATATATATATATATATATATATATATATATATATATATATATATATATATATATATATTCTTTCTTTTCCTTTTAAACTATTCGCCATTTCCCGCGTTAGCGAGGTAGCGTTAAGAACAGAGGACTGGGCCTTGGAGGGAATATCCTCACCTGGCCCCCTTCTCTGTTCCTTGTTTTGGAAAAAAAAAAAAAAAAAAAAAAAACGAGAGGGGAAGATTTCCAGCCCCCCGCTCCCTCCCCTTTTAGTCGCCTTCTACGACACGCAAGGAATACGTGGGAAGTATTCTTTCTCCCCTATCCCCAGGGATAGGGGAGAAAGGTCCTAGGTCACAGCGCTACGGCCCCAGGGTATGGTGGGATGACCTCTGATATGACCCTTGAAGCATCAGGTCAGAGGCCAGGCCGTTGTACCCAAGGGTCGTAATCTCGTGCTGGTGAGTCGTGCCGTCGTGGTCAATAGGTTTACAAGTCGGAGTAGATAGTGAGTCACTGATGTTGTGTCCACACCCGCCACCTGGTCCTCATGTTCTGGCCCGCTGGAAACAGTGAGGGATCAGAACCTCATTGTTGGTACGAGACTCATCAGTGAGGGAATGTTGCCTCATAAGAGGTACAATAGGCATCAGTGAGGCAGTGTTGCCTCATAAGATGTACGATAGGCATCAGTGAGGCAGTGTTGCCTCATAAGAGGCACAACAGGCATCAATGAGGCAGTGTTGCCTCATAAGAGGTACAACAGGCATCAATGAGGCGGTGTTGCCTCATAAGAGGTACAACAGGCATCAGTGAGGGAGTCTTGCCTCATAAGAGGTACAACAGGCATCAGTGAGGCAGTGTTGCCTCATAAGAGGTACAACAGGCGTCAGTGGGGCAGTGTTGCCTCATAAGAGGTACAACAGGCATCAGTGAGGGAGTCTTGCCTCATAAGAGGTACAACAGGCGTCAGTGAGGCAGTGTTGCCTCATAAGAGGTACAACAGGCATCAGTGAGGCAGTGTTGCCTCATAAGAGGTACAACAGGCGTCAGTGGGGCAGTGTTGCCTCATAAGAGGCACAACAGGCATCAGTGAGGCAGTGTTGCCTCATAAGAGGTACAACAGGCATCAGTGAGGCAGTGTTGCCTCATAAGAGGTACAACAGGCATTAATTAGGGAGTGGATCCTCATTAGAGGTATAAGAATCATCAGTGAGAGAGTGGAACCTCATGTTTTACCATCTGTGAGGGTAGCATAACCTTGTTTTACCGCTTATAAGCGGTTGCATAACCTTGTTTCATCTTATTAGGTGTTGCATAACCGTTTATTACCTCGTGCGAGAGGTCGGAGAACTTTAACTTTTATGAGGGGATCATAACCTTGTTGTACCTCTCATGTGAGGTATGAATCATGTGAGGTACCTGTTCATCTGGGTTGTGGAGGGTGGGAAGGTGTACCACCCACCACCTCATACTGACTGATTAATGAAAAAGCAGCTGGACGACCCAGTGCTGGGGGTTGAGGAGCCTCCGAAACCAATAAATGATAACCTTCACATGTATTCTTGTATAATTTCTTCTCATGTTTTTGCCATCATAACTTCGTAATTTCTGTAGAAATGCCTGTGTTTGTCTCTGTGCTTCACGGCAAGTCGAATGGCTTGCTTCATCACTCTGTGATTGATACCTTCCTGAGCTCTGGGTAGTCGGAACGTCTTAATTTGCCGGCGTCTGTGTAGGAAGAGGATGTTTCCGTCCGTGATCCGATCTTCGTGCTACCAGATCCAGCGGTGGAGATGGAATCGTGCTCCCCTTGACGATTGGATTCTCTGAAACGACGTTACTTGATGCTGTGATGAGCACAGAAACCAGCCGGGGGTCTATCAATATCGAATTTATTCTCTGCTTCAGGGGGTGGTCGGTGATGGAGTGTCACGGAGGAGGGTGGCCTAACCAGGTACGAGCCAGCGGTTGTGGAAGCATGACCGTGACCGAAGGTTCAGGGACGAACGAGAGTGAGAGGAGGAGGAGGAAGATGTTCACTTTCTGTCTTTAGGGCTCGCGAACGTATGATATGTTCAGAGCGGATGCCGCTAATTAAAAGCTTTAACTCGCTGATAAATTGTAAGTCTGACTAAACTGAGTCTATCGTTGTCCATTTCTTTATATTTTTCTTCACTGTATTCACGTTTCCGTTATTGTGAAAATGTTCGTGAGCAGAACACCCCAGTGGGAAGCTGCTGGAATATCTGCCTTCATAATTATCATCTCCCGTGCCATCTTACCCATTTTTGTCTCTCGCTCGCTCCTCCTTACAGCCAACAGCACCGTCATTACGGTACACTGTACCTCACGGTCCCAGCGAGGGCGGTGCTTTAAAGCAAACAGCTGCTGGCTCTCGGGTAACGGCTATATAACGGCACCATTATCAATCCCTTTTGCCCATGGTGATGTTAGTGCTTGTCATCCATCTTGCCCCAATAGTTGCATCCGGGATATCATATACGGTAATTTATTCTTTCATACGTGTTCGCCGTGCCCCGCCTGAGCGAGGCAGCGCCAGGAACAGACTAAGAGATGACCTCATTCACTCACATCCGCTCTCTTAACCGTCATGTACAGTAGTGCATCGAAACGAGCACACAGGAACCACAAGGCGCCAAAGATCCACCTTCAGTGCTGTGTTCAGTTTTAGTCACTTTACCTAAAGGGGGAAAAAATGGACAGAGGACAGCGTTGAGCTGCAAAGATGATTCCCGGACTGAAAAACAAATCCTGTGAATTCCTTCTAAAAGATTTAAATTTATTTAGCTTAGAAAAGAGAAGGTGAAGAGATGAAATAATACAGGCATTCAATATGATCCAAGGCTTTGATGATCTTGTTGTGACGAACTACACCAGGCTTGATTCGTGTGATTTCACTCGTGGACCAGCGTTATACCTCGAATGAAGCGAAGTTCTTTTGCTTCAACCGGATTGTTGATGTATGGAATGATTTGCCAGTTAAGGAGGTTGAGACAATAGACTTGATAAATATCTCGCCTCAGTCACATGAAAAATTGCAGTTTTTTTTTTTTTTTATCGCCTTTCTACTTTTCCCATACCAGTCTGTGAGTTTCTAGTCGACTAACACAGACATCTTCGTACGTTACGTTACGTTACGTTACGTTACTGTTCGAATTCCTTTGTATTTCCTCATGGTTTTCTGTGACCGGTTCATATGCCCTGGTACTATCCACTGACAGCACGTCGCCCCCTGTATACCACATCTCTTTATATTTCAAAGTGAGTACGACCTCAGTGTGGACTTTTGTCTGTGACTGGAGTCTGCAAAGTAGAAAAGGAAAAGACTTGCTCCATCCAGCCTTAGGAGTCTCCTTTGTCTTATGGAACTCCTGCAGCACTCACAGGGCGGCACCATAGGTGATGTGACGTTGTTGTGTGTATCTATGTGGGTGGAGAGCACGTTATGTGACGTTGTTGTGTGTATCTATGTGGGTGGAGAGCATTTTATGCGACGTTGTTGTGTGTATCTATGTGGGTGGAGAGCATGTTATGTGACGTTGTTGTGTGTATTTATGTGGGTGGAGAGCATGTTATGTGACGTTGTTGTGTGTATCTATGTGGGTGGAGAGCATGTTATGTGACGTTGTTGTGTGTATCTATGTGGGTGGAGAGCATGTTATGTGACGTTGTTGTGTGTATCTATGTGGGTGGAGAGCATGTTATGTGACGTTGTTGTGTGTATCTATGTGGGTGGAGAGCATGTTATGTGACGTTGTTGTGTGTATCTATGTGTGTGGAGAGCACGTTATGTGACGTTGTTGTGTGTATCTATGTGGGTGGAGAGCACGTTATGTGACGTTGTTGAGTGTATCTATGTGGGTGGAGAGCACGTTATGTGACGTTGTTGTGTGTATCTATGTGGGTGGAGAGCATGTTATCTGAGTAGTAAGAGGTTCGGTGTCATCATTGTGGTTGTTGCATCGTGGGCAAGAAGGGTCCTGGGATGTGTTGAATGGGCGTTTGTCGTAATATGGGGATGGGCGACGTCCAGAACGTAGAGGGAAAGTGTGACTCATATTTGTCTGGGGAGTGCTTTGTCAGGTGGATGTATTTTTGGCGGGGTTGGTGTTTGAATTGGGAGGGCAGTCGTGTGGTGCTTGTCGAGTTATTTCAGTGTGTGTGTCTGTCTGTTTTGTCAGTGTTTCGTTTACCGGGGATGGGGGATCAGTAAGGAGAGGCTGCTGAAGTATGAGGCAGGGATAAGCTTTTCATTTTGTGTTTATTTATGGAATGGTTTGGATGGGAGGGGTCTAGTGTTGTGCAAAGCCTTGAGTGCCGAGCATGTCGAGGTGAGATTGCACTGGGGGGATCTTCTTTTCATCGTGTAAGTGTTGCGTGTTTGTGATTGCCTAGCAGCCAGTGATGGCTAGGAGTTAACCTAGCAACCATGATGGCTAGGAGTTAATTTTGCGTGGTTTGCAGCTCTGTTCTGTTTGCTTTAGAGACGTTTTATTCTAATGGATTGTGTTTCTAAGGTGTTGTCATTGTCTCTGAGCTGTTTTGTATTGTTATTGGTGTTGGAATATGATATGGTTTGGTGGAGAGTTGTATAAGTCCTCCTCCTTGTCTTTGTTGTCTCCCTTACTGTTGTGTAGTTGTAGATAGGTGAGGTGGTGGATTTGGTCGAGTCTGGTTTCTTGGATGAGGGGAATTCGGATCCTGTGTTTTCGGAGTTGCTTGAATATTTCTCTTTGTTGGTTTCTGATGCCATTTGCGTTGAGTGGCAGGGTGTTTAGTTGTTAGGGTTCTTTGGAGCAGTAGAGTTTATTTGTGAAGAGTAAGATTGAATGTTTTGTACTTCTGTGTATTTGGCGTTTGTGGGGGGGGGGGGGGGGGGGTGAAGGGTTTTTGTAAGTTGCTGCGTGAGTAGTTGCTGGATGTCAAGTGTTCCGAGAAGGCTTATAGAGGACTGTAATGTACGTTGGAGGTGTTACCACAGAGTGCAAGTGGAGGATCGCATGGAGTAATATCCCGGTCAAATCTATATATGTACAGAGAGAAAGGAGGGGGGGGGGGGGAATAAAGAACCCTTTATATGGGTCTCGCGCAACGCTGAAACTCCGCTCCTCGCCATATCGGAAAAATGATGCAGCCCTACCGAAGGTGTGACTTCTTGCTCGCAGCGCAGTCACTAGCTGACGGAGTCACCTTTAGCGAGTCTGTTTCGTTTGGCGTGTTCGTCAAGCAACCTTTTATTCCTAAGAAGCCCTGGGCTGCAGGAGCCTTTATAATGATCGTGGTTAACACCTGATCTATTTAAAGAAAATTGTCCTGAGGTAATTATAATATATATATATATATATATATATATATATATATATATATATATATTTATATATTTTTTTTTTTTTTTTTTTGCCGCTGTCTCCCGCGTTTGCGAGGTAGCGCAAGGAAACAGACGAAAGAAATGGCCCAACCCACCCCCATACACATGCCTTGATTCAATCCACTGACAGCACGTCAAACCCGGTATACCACATCGCTCCAATTCACTCTATTCTTTGCCCTCCTTTCACCCTCCTGCATGTTCAGGCCCCGATCACACAAAATCTTTTTCACTCCATCTTTCCACCTCCAATTTGGTCTCCCTCTTCTCCTCGTTCCCTCCACCTCCGACACATATACCCTCTTGGTCAATCTTTCCTCACTCATTCTCTCCATGTGACCAAACCATTTCAAAACACCCTCTTCTGCTCTCTCAACCACGCTCTTTTTTATTTCCACACATCTCTCTTACCCTTACGTTACTTACTCGATCAAACCACCTCACACCACACATTGTCCTCAAACATCTCATTTCCAGCACATCCATCCTCCTGCCCACAACTCTATCCATAGTCCACGCCTCGCAACCATACAACATTGTTGGAACCACTATTCCTTCAAACATACCCATTTTTGCTTTCCGAGATAATGTTCTCGACTTCCACACATTCTTCAAGGCTCCCAGAATTTTCGCCCCCTCCCCCACCCTATGATCCACTTCCGCTTCCATGGTTCCATCCGCTGCCAGATCCACTCCCAGATATCTAAAACACTTCACTTCCTCCAGTTTTTCTCCATTCAAACTCACCTCCCAATTGAATTGACCCTCAACCCTACTGTACCTAATAACCTTGCTCTTATTCACATTTACTCTTAACTTTCTTCTTTCACACACTTTACCAAACTCAGTCACCAGCTTCTGCAGTTTCTCACATGAATCAGCCACCAGCGCTGTATCATCAGCGAACAACAACTGACTCACTTCCCAAGCTCTCTCATCCCCAACAGACTTCATACTTGCCCCTCTTTCCAAAACTCTTGCATTCACCTCCCTAACAACCCCATCCATAAACAAATTAAACAACCATGGAGACATCACACACCCCTGCCGCAAACCTACATGCATATATATATATATATATATATATATATATATATATGCATATATATATATATATATATATATATATATATATATATATATATATATATATATATATATGCATTATACATGACAGCTAGAGACTGAGTGTGAACGAATGTGGCCTTTGTTGTCTTTTCCTAGCGCAACCTCGCGCGCATGCGAGGTGAGGGGGTTGTCATTTCAGGTGTGGCGGGGTGGCGATGGAATGAATAAAGGCAGCAAGTATGAATTATATGCATGTGTTTGTATGTACATGTCTGTTTATGTATATATATGTATACGCTGAAATCTATTGGTATGTATATGTACGTGTGTGGACGTGTATGTATATGCATGTGTATGTGGGTGGGTTGGGCCATTCTTTCGTCTGTTTCCTTGCGCTACGTCGCTAACGCGGGAGACAGTGACAAAGTATAATATATATATATATATATACATATATATATATATATATATATATATATATATATATATATATATATATATATATATTGTAAGAGGTCAGGTCACAGTGTTGCGCGTGATCTCGTGCATGAAAAAATACACGGAAATGAAATACGATAAGTTCCTAAATGCACTTTCTTGTTATGATCACATCGTCAGGGGAGATACAAGAATGAGATGGAAAACGTAGAATAGTCAGTTGATATACAAGGAAGAGACGACGTAGCTAAGACGCCATTGGTAAAGAAGTGTTACCAATGGTGGTTTTCGAGTTGGTGTGTTCGGGTCTGGCTTCATGCTTATCATAAGAATTTTATTATGTGGACAAGAAATTTAACTGTTTACAAATTTTGCCTACAAGAGTGCTATTTAATTTGTATAAACCTTCACGAATATTAACGTTACAATTCTTCACTCATTTAATGATAAAAGATTCAATGGTATTTCTCGCGGTAAAGGAGTTACAGTTGATAACTGAATTGTTATAACTCCAGTCAATGCAATGATCATAATTTCTAACTTGATTTGACAAAGCATTTGATTCTTGTCCTGTTCTTATACTATATTTGATGTTGCTTTAGTCAAGCATAAAGATCCTTACCAGTCTACCCAACATGAACATATTAAGATTTTTACAAGGTATTCAGTAAACACAGCCCGCAGAATTTTCTAATGAGTTTTTGATTAAGATGTTCATTATGATCTTGTTATTGCTGAAGGCAGTATTTACATTAAAGGATTTAAGCAACCTTGGAGGCAAAGTAAAATCATAACTAAAAGGTTTGGGTTAAAGTATTTAAGCAACCTTGGAAGCAAAGTAAAATTATCACTAAAAGGTTTGGGTTTAACTCTATAAGATTATTTCATTGCAAGCTTAAGAGATTTATCAACGAAAGATCTGGGATACTTTAACTTGGATCCAATAGAATATATCCTCTCAAACTCATCATCGATAAATTCCGGCTTGTATGTACGTAATACCTAAGGAACAGACTGGAATGATGATAAATTGACTCATGTTGAGCTGAGCAATAATGAATATATAAAGGAATCTGTCCTCAGTACCAATGATCTTTTAGTTCTCCCATTTAGTGATAATTTCACAGTATTTCCAAAATTGCTTGAATTCTTTGATATAAATGTAGCCCTCAGCAATAACAGTGCTATAAAGAACATCTTAAAAACTCACCAGAAAATTTTGTGGGTTGTTTACCGAATACGTTTTAAAAATCTTAATATGTTTTATGTTGGGTAGACTGGTAAGGGCATTTATGCTAGACTTAAGCAACATCAAATATAGTATAAGAACAGGACAAGAATCAAATGCTTTGTCTAATCATGTTAAAAATTATGATCATTGTATTGATAGGAGTAATGCCAATTCAGCTATTAACTGTAGGTCCTTTACCATGAGAAATATCATTGACTCTTCTGTTATAAAGAAGTATAACATTCATATTAGCGAAAGTCTATACAAATTGGATAGCTTTGTTCTTAACAAAAATTTTTAACAGTTCCCTTTCATATCCACATAATAAAATTTTCTGATAAGCATGATGCCACACTCGAACACCACCATCTGGTAACGCTCGTTCACCAATGGAGTCTTAGCTACGTCTCTTACTTGTATATCAACTGACTGTTACGTCTTCTACCTCATTCTTTTATCTTCCCTGACCGTGTGATCATTACACGAAAGTGCAATTGGGAACTTATATATATATATATATATATATATATATATATATATATATATATATATATATATATATATATATATATATATATATTTCTTTTTCTTTCAAACTATTCGCCATTTCCCGCGTTAGCGAGGTAGCGTTAAGAACAGAGGACTGGGCCTTAGTGGAATATCCACACCTGGCCCCCCTCTGTTCCTTCTTTTGGAAAAATTAAAAAAAAAAAAAAAAACGAGAGGGGAGGATTTCCAGCCCCCCGCTCCCTCCCCTTTTAGTCGCCTTCTACGACACGCAGGGAATACGTGGGTAATGAATAAAGGCAAACAGTGTGAATTGTGTGCATGGGTATATATGTATGTGTCTATGTGTGTATATATATGTATACATTGAGATGTATAGGTATGTATATTTGCGTGTGTGGACGTGTATGTATATACATGTGTATGGGGGTGGGTTGGGCCATCTCTTTCATCTGTTTCCTTGCGCTACCTCGCAAATGCGGGAGACAGCGACAAAGCAAAAAAAAAAAAAAATCTATATATGTATCATCCCTGGGGATAGGGGATTAAGAATACTTCCCATGTATTCCCTGCATGTCGTAGAAGGCGACTAAAAGGGGAGGGAGCTGGGGGCTGGAAATCCTCCCCTCATTTTTTTTTTAATTTTCCAAAAGAAGGAACAGAGGGGTCCAGGTGAGGATATTCCAAAAAAGGCCCAGTCCTCTGTTCTTAACGCTACCTCGCTAACGCGGGAATAGTTTAAAAGAAAGAAAAAAATATTAGTTTATATATATATATATATATATATATATATATATATATATATATATATATATATATATATATATATATATATATATTATTATTATCATTTTGCTTTGTCGCTGTCTCCCGCGTTTGCGAGGTAGCGCAAGGAAACAGACGAAAGAAATGGCCCAACCCACCCCCATACACATGTATATACATACACGTCCACACACGCAAATATACATACCCATACATCTCAATGTATACATATATATACACACACAGACACATACATGTATACACATGCACACAATTCACAGTCTGCCTTTATTCATTCCCATCGCCACCTCGCCACACATGGAATAACATCCCCCCTCCCCCCTCATGTGTGCGAGGTAGCGCTAGGAAAAGACAACAAAGGCCCCATTCGTTCACACACAGTCTCTAGCTGTCATGTATAATGCACCGAAACCACAACTCCCTTCCCACATCCAGGCCCCACAGAACTTTCTATGGTTTACCCCAGACGCTTCACATGACCTGGCTCAATCCACTGACAGCACGTCAACCCCGGTATACCACATCGTTCCAATTCACTCTATATCTTGCACGACTTTCACCCTCCTGCATGTTCAGGCCCCGATCACACAAAATCTTTTTCACTCCATCTTTCCACCTCCAATTTGGTCTCCCACTTCTCCTCGTTCCCTCCACATCTGACACATATATCCTCTTTGTCAATCTTTCCTCACTCATTCTCTCCATGTGACCAAACCCTTTCAAAACACCTTCTTCTGCTCTCTCAACCACACTCTTTTTATTACCACACATCTCTCTTACCCTATTATTACTTACTCGATCAAACCACCTCACACCTCATATTGTCCTCAGACATCTCATTTCTAGCACATCCACCCTCCTCCGCACAACCTTATCTATAGCTCATGCCTCTCAACCATATGACATCGTTGGAACCACTATTCCTTCAAACATACCCATTTTTGCTCTCCGAGATAACGTAATCGCCTTCCACACATTCTTCACCGCTCCCAGAACTTTCGCCCCTTCCCCCACCCTATGATTCACTTCCGCTTACATAGTTACATATGCTGCTAAATCCACTCTCAGATATCTAAAACACTTCACTTCCTCCAATTCTTCTCCGTTCCCAATTTACTTGTCCCTCAAACCTACTGAACCTAATAACCTTGCTCTTATGCCCATTTACTCTCAGCTTTCTTCTTTCACACTTTTTACCAAACTCAGTCACCAACTTCTGCAGTTTCTTTCGCGAATCAGCCACCAGCGCTGTATCATCAGTGAACAACAACTGATTCACTTCCCAAGCCCTCTCATCCACAACAGACTGCATACTTGCCCCTCTCTCCAAAACTCTTGCATTCACCTCCCTAACAACTCTACCCATAAAAGATTAAACAACCACGGAGACATCACGCACCCCTGCCGGAAACCGACATTCACTGAAAACCATTCCCTTTCTTCTCTTCCTATTCGTACACATACCTTACATCCTTGATAAAAACTTTTCACTGCTCCTTCCATTCTTGATAAAAACTTTTCACTGCTTCTCGCAACTTACCTCCCACACCATATACTCTTAATACCTTCCACAAAACATTTCCATCAACTCTAATCCTATGCCTTCTCCCGATCCATAAATGCTACAAACAAATCCATCTATTTTTGTAAGTATTTCTCAAATACATCCTTCAAAGCAAACACCTGATCCACACATCCTCTACCACATCTGAAACGACTGTTTTTCCCCAGTCTGATACCCTGTACATGCCTTTACCCTCTTGATCAGTGCCCTCCCATATAATTTCCCTGGGAATACTGAACAAACGTATACCTTTGTAATTTGAACACTCACCTTTATCTCCTTTACCTTTGTACAATTCCACTATGCATGCATTCCGCCAATCATCAGGCACTTTACCATGAACCATACATACATTGAATATCCTTACCAACCAGTCAACAACACAGTCACCCCCTTTATTAGTAAATTCCACTGCAATACCATCCAAACCAGCCGCCTTGCTGGCTTTCATCTTCCGTAATGCTTTCACTACCTCTTGTCTGTTCACCAAACTATTCTCCCTGACCCATTCACTTCGCAGAACACCTCGACCTATATCGGCCACTCATATCATCAAACACGTTCAAGAAACCTTCAAAATACTCACTCCATCTCCTTCTCACTTCACCACTACTTGTTATTACCCCCCCATTATCCCCATCAACGATGTCCCCATTTGTTCTCTTGTCTTACGCTCTTTATTTACCTCTTTCCAAAACTTCTTTATATTCTCCCTAAAATCAATGATACTCCCTTACCCCAACTCTCATTTGCCCTCTTTTTCACCTCTTGCACCTTTCTCTTGACCTCTTGCCGCTTTCTTTTATACATCTCCCAGTCATTCGCACTACTTCCCTGCAAAAATCGTCCAAATGCCTCTCTCTTCCCTTTCACTAACAATCGTACTTCTTCATCTCACCACTCACTACCCTTTCTAATCTGCCCACCTCCCACCTTTCTCTTGCCTCTTGCCACGAGCATCTTTTGCGCAAGCCATCACTGCTTCCCTTAGTACATCCCATTCCTCCCCCAACTCCCCTTACGTCATAAGTATACGTATGTAAGTAGGAGAGATGGCCAGAGAGCGTTATTGGATTACGTGTTAATTGATAGACGCGCGAAACAGGGGCTTTTGGATGTTAATGTGCTGAGAGGTGCAACTGGAGGGATGTCTGATCATTATCTTGTGGAGGCGAAGTTGAAGATTTGTAGAGGTTTTCAGAAAAGAAGAGAGAATGTTGGGGTGAAGAGAGTGGTGAGAGTAAGTGAGCTTGGGAAGGAGACTTGTGTGAGGAAGTACCAGGAGAGACTGAGTACAGAATGGAAAAAGGTGAGAACAAAGGAGGTAAGGGGAGTCGGGGAGGAATGGGATGTATTTAGGGAAGCAGTGATGGCTTGTGGCAAGAGATGCTTGTGGCATGAGAAACGTGGGAGGTGGGCAGATTAGAATGGGTAGTGAGTGGTGGGATGAAGAAGTAAGATTATCAGTGAAAGAGAATAGAGAGGCATTTGGACGATTTTTGCAGGGAAATAATGCAAATGAGTGGGAGGTGTATAAAATAATGAGGCAGGAGGTCAAGAGAAAGGTACAAGAGGCGAAGAAGAGGGCAAATGAGAGTTGGGGTGAGAGAGTATCATTAGATTTTAGGGAGAATAAAAAGATGTTTTGAAAGGAGGTAAATAAAGTGCGTGAGGCAAGGGAGCAAATGGGAACATTAGTGAAGGGGCTAATGGGGAAGTGATAACAAGTAGTAGTGATGTGAGAAGGAGATGGAGTATTTTGAAGGTTTGTCGAATGTGTTTGATGATAGAGTAGCAGATATAGGGTGTTTTGGTCGAGGTGGTGTGCAAAGTGAGGGGGTTAGGGAGAATGATTTGGTAAACAGAGAAGCGGTAGTAAAAGCTTTCCGGAATATGAAAGCCGGCAAGGCAGCGGGTTTGGATGGTATTGCAGTGGAATTTATTAAAACATGGGGTGACTGTATTGTTGACTGGTTGGTAAGGTTATTTAATGTGTGTATGACTCATGGTGAGTTGCCTGAGGATTGGCGGAATGCTTGCATAGTGCCCTTGTACAAAGGCAAAGGGGATAAAAGTGAGTGCTCAAATTACAGAGGGATAAGTTTGTTGAGTATTCCTGGGAAATTATACGGGAGGGTATTGATTGAGAGGGTGAAGGCATGTACGGAGCATCAAATTGGGGAAGAACAGTGTGGTTTCAGAAGTGGTAGAGGATGTGTGGATCAGGTATTTGATTTGAAAATGTATTTGAGAAATATTTAGAAAAGCAAATGGATTTGTATGTAGCATTTATGGATCTGGAGAAGGTATATGATAGAGTTGATAGAGATGCTCTGTGGAAGGTATTAAGAATATATGTTGTGGGAGGTAAGTTGTTAGAAGCTGTGAAAAGTTTTTTATCGAGGATGTAAGGAATGTGTACGTGTAGGAAGAGAGGAAAGTGATTGGTTCTCAGTGAATGTGGGTTTGCGGCAGGAGTGCGTGATGTTTCCATGGTTGTTTAATTTGTCTATGAATGGGATTGTTAGGGAGGTGAATGGAAGAGTTTTGGATAGAGGGGCAAGTATGCAATCTGTTGTGGATGAGAGAGCTTGGGAAGTGAGTCAGTTGTTGTTCGCTGATGATACATCGCTGGTGGCTGATTCGCGTGAGAAACTGCAGAAGCTGATGACTGAGTTTGGTAAAGTGTGTGAAAGGAGAAAGCTAAGAGTAAATGTGAATAAGAGCAAGGTTATTAGGTACAGTAGGGTTGAGGGACAAGTCAATTGGGAGGTAAGTTTGAATGGAGAAAAACTGGAGGAAGTAAAGTGTTTTAGATATCTGGGAGTGGATCTGGCAGCGGATGGAACCATGGAAGCGGAAGTGAATCATAGGTTGGGGGAGAGGGCGAAAGTTCTGGGAGCATTGAAAAATATGTGATAGTCGAGAACGTTATCTTGGAAAGCAAAAATAGGTATGTTTCAAGGAATAGTGGTTCCAACAATGTTATATGGTTGCGAGGCGTGGGCTATAGATAGAGTTGTGCGGAGGAGGGTGGATTTGCTGGAAATGCGATGTTTGAGGACAGTATGTGGTGTGAGGTGGTTAGGTCGAGTAAGTAATGAAAGGGTAAGAGAGATGTGTGGTAATAAAAAGAGTGTGGTTAAGAGATCAGAAGAGGGTGTTTTGAAATGGTTTGGTCGCATGGGGAGAATGAGTGAGGAAAGATTAACCAAGAGGATATATGTGTCAGAGGGGGAGGACGAGGAAAGTGGTAGACCAAATTGGAGGTGGAAAGATGGAGTGAAAGTGATTTTGTGTGATCGGGACCTGAACATGCAGGAGGGTGAAGGGTGTGCAAGGAATAGAGTGAATTGGAACAATGTAGTATACCGGGGTCGACGTGCTATCAATGGATTGAACCAGGGCATGTGAAGCGTCTGGGGTAAATCATGGAAAGTTTTGTGGGGCCTGGATGTGGAAAGGGAGCCTGTGGTTTCGGTGCATTACTACATGACAGCTAGAGACTGAGTGTGAAGGAATGGTGCCTTTGTTCTTTTCCTAGCGCTACCTCGCACACATGAGGGGGGAGGGGGTTGTTATTCCATGTGTGGCGGGGTGACGATGGGAGTAAATAAAGGCAGACAGTATGAATTGTGTACATGTGTATATATGTATATTTCTGTGTGTGTATATATATGTGTACATTGAGATGTATATGTATGTATATTTGTGTGTGTGGACGTGTATGTATATACATGTGTATGTGGGCGGGTTGGGCCATTCTTTCGTCTGTTTCCTTGCGTTACCTCGCTAACGCGGGAGACAGCGACAAAGCAAATAAATATATAAATGCCCAGACACGCACATATACAAACCTATCCATTTCATCGCTACATTACATATACCTACGTAGACATATTCATATATACACATATACCTATTCATACTCGCTGCCTTCATCCATTTCTGTCGCCACCCTACCACACAGGAAACAGCATGAACCCCACACCCTCACCCCACCTCACCCTACCCCTCCAGCGAGGTGGCGCCAGGAAAAGACAACAAGGCCACATTCGTTCACACTGTCTCTAGCTGTTATGTGTAATGCAGCGAAACCACAGCCCCTTTTCCACATCCAGGCCCCACAAAACTTTCCATGATTTACCCCAGACGCTTCACATGCCCTGGTTCAATCCATTGAGACACACACACACACACACACACACACACACACACACACACACACACACACACACACATAAAACCCTAGGACCTTTTTTATGAGGGGGTCTTGCAGCTTCGAGTTGCGCTACAATCAGTATTAGGGAAGATAGATTCCTATAGAGTATTTTGACGATATTGTACACTTATGAGGTACCTTTGTAGGGTGGACTTAGCTTGGTATGAGCTGCTCCTGTTGCACAGGAAATATCTCTGGGTCATTCTCCAGATCTAATGGCTTACTACTAATTTCCCTTCATACGTACGAGGTTTTTGTACGTTGCGTCACCGCCAATAATGTTCAGTTTCTCATATGAGTCATCGGAGGAGTCAGTTGCCCTTGAACAGGTTTATCCATTCTCTTTGTTGATACTTGGTCAGTTTTAATTATGAATGCAGCCAAATAGTTGCATTATAATATCGTGCTATTTGCATGCAAAGGTCTAGAAATATATGAGATACGCATTTCTCTACATTAGGTAACAATGTATTTAATATGATGTGACCAGTTAAGAGCTTTGTTTGTTACAACAGTCAGGGACACAGTCACACACTACGTACGACCATATTACAAGTAACGCACATATACGACGAGGTGTGACCAGAAACTTCTCAGACTTCATCAGTCACAGGAATTGTTCTCTCATTAATATGTTCACAGTCATCAGATAGTAAACCAGGCCTTTTATAAAGAGGTTCTGTTTCGATGGAGGGATAATGTTTGGCGTAACCGCCACCAGCTGTTTGAAAATGGTGGATGGTTCCTGCACCATGACAAAGCTTCTCCACACATGGCTTTCTCCATTCAAGAATTCTTAGGTAAAAAAAAAAGATCCTGTTATACCAGTTATACCACACCTTTCGTATTCACCTGACCTCGACTTCATGTGAGGGTTTTTTTTTTTGTTTGTTTGTTTCCGAAACTCGAAGCTGAAAGGTAGAAGATATGATGACATTCCAGTCATCACTAATCATGTGGAAATGGAACTCGATTAGTTTACAGTTGAAGACTTCTAGATTTGCTTCTAAAAGTGGCAGAAACATTGGGACACTTGCCTGTCATCCCGAGGGACATTACTTTAAAGGAGACCGCTTAGAGAAATGTTGTATGGACGTATGTTCAATACAATATCTTTTGAATAAAGGCTAGCTCGTAGAACTTTCTTATCACACTATATATATATATATATATATATATATATATATATATATATATATATATATATATATATATATATATATATATCTTTTCTTTCTTTCATACTATTCGCCATTTCCCGCGTCAGCGAGGTAGCGTTAAGAACAGAGGACTGGGCCGCTGAGGAAACATCCTCATCCAGCCCCCTTCTCTGTTCCTTCCTTTGGAATAAAAAAAAAAAAGAATATATATATATATATTGGAAAGGATCACAGTTTTGCGCGTGATCAAGTATATTCCTATGAGTCCACAGGGAATATGAAACACGATAAGTTCCCAAGTGCACTTTCGTGTAATAATCACATCATCAGGGGAGATACAAGAAGTATAACAGTCAGTTGATATACAACCAAGAGACATATCAAGGACGCCATTTAGTAAACACGTAAGTGTCCAAGACAGACAACTTATGTGGACAAGGGGGGGAATCGTTTACAAATTTTATCAACAATAAAGCTATCCAATTTGTATATACCTTCACTGATATTAAGGTTATAATTCTTTGTGTATTTGATCATAGAAGATTCAATGATATTTCTCTTGGTACTGGAGTTAGAGTTAATAACTGAGACGGCATTACTCCAGTCAATACAATGATCATAGTTTCTAACATTTAGACTTTACAAACATTTCTCCCCTTACTTAACAATTTAGTACCTTCCATCATATTTACTATAGAAAATGAAAATGATGGTATGTTACCATTTTTAGATTGCATGATCCATAGACAAGGAAACAAGTTCGGCATATGCAGAAAACCTATCAATGTATGCTCATATATTCATTATTACTCAACTCATCATGACAGAGTTTTGTTGATGATGAGTTTGACAAGATATATTGTATTGGATCTAAGTTAAAGCACCCTAGATCTTTCATTGATAAATCCCTGAAGTTAGCAAAGAAATCATTTTATAGAGTTGAACCCAACCCTCCCATTGGCACCAAGAATTTTTTAGTTCTCCCTTTTAATAATAATTTTACTTTACGTCCTATGTTGCTTAAATCCTTTAATGTAAAAGTTGCCTTCAGCAACAATAATACTATAAAGAATATCTTAATCAGGAACTGACCAAAAAATTCTCCTGGATGCATCTATAAAGTGCCACGTAGAAATTGCGATAAGTTTTAGGTTAGGCAGACTGGTAAGGATCTTTCTGTTAGACTTAAGCAACGTGAATATAGTGTAAGAACAGGACAAGAATCAAATGCCTTGTTTAATCACGTTAAAAACCATGATCATTGTATACTGACTGGAGTAATGCCATCTCTGTTATTAACTCTAACTCCAGTACCACGAGAAATATCACTGAATCTTCTGTTATTAAATACACAAAGAATTATAACCTTGATATAAGTGAAGGTCTGTACAAATTGGATAGCTTTACTTTTGATAAAATTTGTAAACAATTCCAGTTCTTGTCCACATGATAAGTTTATGATACGCTCGTTGTATGTCTTGGACTATCACTGGTTTATCAAATGGCCTTCTAGCTACGTCTCTTCGTTGTATATCAACTGACTAATATTTCTTTCTTGTATCTCCTCTGATTATTTGATTATTACACGAAAGTGCACTTGGGAACTTATCGCGTTCCATTTTCCCCGTGGACTCATAGGAATATATATATATATATATATATATATATATATATATATATATATATATATATATATATATATATTCTTTTTTTGCTTTGTCGCTGTCTCCCGCGTTTGCGGGGTAGCGCAAGGAAACAGACGAAAGAATTGGCCCAACCCACCCCCATACACATGTATATACACACGTCCACACACGCAAATATACATACCTACACAGCTTTCCATGGTTTACCCCAGACGCTTCACATGCCCTGATTCAATCCACTGACAGCACGTCAACCCCGGTATACCACATCGATCCAATTCACTCTATTCCTTGCCCTCCTTTCACCCTCCTGCATGTTCAGGCCCCGATCACACAAAATCTTTTTCACTCCATCTTTCCACCTCCAATTTGGTCTCCCACTTCTCCTCGTTCCCTCCACCTCCGACACATATATCCTCTTGGTCAATTTTTCCTCACTCATTCTCTCCATGTGCCCAAACCATTTCAAAACACCCTCTTCTGCTCTCTCAACCACGCTCTTTTTATTTCCACACATCTCTCTTACCCTTACGTTACTTACTCGATCAAACCACCTCACACCACACATTGTCCTCAAACATCTCATTTCCAGCACATCCATCCTCCTGCGCACAACTCTATCCATAGCCCACGCCTCGCAACCATACAACATTGTTGGAACCACTATTCCTTCAAACATACCCATTTTTGCTTTCCGAGATAATGTTCTCGACTTCCACACATTCTTCAAGGCTCCCAGGATTTTCGCCCCCTCCCCCACCCTATGATCCACTTCCGCTTCCATGGTTCCATCCGCTGCCAGATCCACTCTCAGATATCTAAAACACTTTACTTTCTCCAGTTTTTCTCCATTCAAACTTACCTCCCAATTGACTTGACCCTCAACCCTACTGTACCTAATAACCTTGCTCTTATTCACATTTACTCTTAACTTTCTTCTTTCACACACTTTACCAAACTCAGTCACCAGCTTCTGCAGGAGAGCACTTATAATAACATCCGGGAGTTTACAAAAATATCTTACGCAAGGTAAGTCTTCTCATCCCTGAACCACGTCAGTACATTACATCCAGATACTTAGGGGTTAGGTTAGGTTATGAATCATTCAAGACGATGCAACACCCGCTGGTTGTAACTGGAACGATGGAACACTGGCTGCTGGTGATCGTGACGATGGAACACTGACTGGTGATGACCGGGACGATGAAACACTGGCTGATGGTGACCGGGACGATGGAACACTGGCTGGCGGTGATCGTGACAGTGGAACACTGGCTGATGGTGACCGGGACGATGGAACACTAGCTGATGGTGACCGGAACGATGGAACACTGGCTGATGGTGACCGGAACGATGGAGCACTGGCTGATGGTGACCGGAACGATGGAGCACTGGCTGATGGTGACTGGAACGATGGAGCACTGGCTGATGGTGACCGGAACGATGGAGCACTGGCTGATGGTGACCAGAACGATGGAACACTGGCTGATAGTGACCGGAACGATGGAACACTGGCTGATGGTGACCGGAACGATGGAGCACTGGCTGATGGTGACCGGAACGATGGAACACTGGCTGATAGTGACCGGAACGATGGAACACTGGCTGATAGTGACCGGAACGATGGAACACTAGCTGGCGGTGATCGTGACATTGGAACACTTGCTGATGATGACCCGGAAGATGGAACGCTGACTGGTGGTGACGGGGACAATGGAACACTGGGTGATGTTGACCGAGACGATGGAGGAACATTGGCTGGTGGTGACCGGGACGATGGAACCCTGGCTAATGGTGGCCGGAACGTTGAAACACCGACTGGTAACAACTAGGACGATGGAACACTGGAACAAATGAGAAACAAAGACTCATGTCTTGACCTCCTTAGAAATCTAGTCCCAAATATACTTGCCTAAGAGGACCTGAACCTACCACGCATCAAATGGAGACAGGTGGGAAACAACACTGTTGATGAAATTACCGACACTGGGAGCCCTCGGATGAATAGCATCATAAAAGAGAGTAATTCAGACTGTGAGAAAGTTCTCCCTCAGTCATCAAAATGCAAACCGGAAGAAATAACACTCTGGGCTTGGAAGTAATATCGTGTTATAAAGGGCAGCGTTAGTAAGGTATGTGATTACTTATACGTACTGTACAGGGAGGAACTTATACACTCGTTGGCGCCCATCTCTTATCATACACGTTATTAGGTTTATGTATACATACTGTCTGTATTAACCACGTCCACAGCCATTCGCCACCGCTCTTATGCTATTAGAATACTTCTGTGCATCTTTTTTTTTTTTTAACAAGTTTCTTGTTTAGTTTCATGTTATGTCCTCTGGTTGTTTTATTCTCATATTACTCGTAGACCTGGTATTCACTGTCCACGTCATCGATCTGTTTTAAAACGTTTTGATCAAGTCACCACTCATTCTTCTGTCTTCCAGGATAGGCATTTTGTCTTTTTTTTTTTTTTTAGCCTTCCTTCGTGTCTTGGCTTTCTTAATTCTTTTATCATATTTGCTGCTCTCCTCTAGACCTCTAATAGCTCCTTGTGCTTCTTGAGTTGCAGTAACGAAACTTGAGAAACATATTTTAGTTTTGCCCTTAGTTAGGATGTGAAAAGCTTGCTAATACTTCCTTACCTGAAAGCTATTCTAATATTTGGCTGCAGACATTTTGTCTCCTTCACCATTATCCTAAGACTCTAGTGATAGGTTTGGGGGCGATGCTGACTAGCAAGTCATTCTCACGCACAGAATTCTAAAGCTCATTTCCTGCTCGATAAGATCATAATTGTGCCTTTTTTTTCCCACTTCATCCGATCATTATCATGCATCTGCTCGGGTTGAGTTTCATCAATCGTGTATCAGACCAACTCTGGAGTCTCCAGGGACCTCTTATATATGAAAGACAGATCGCTTTCCACTTCCATCGTGACCTCTACGACACATACTGAGGTAGGAGTCTGTACCTTCAGGCAAGGCATTCACCTAGACCACGAAGAGTAACAGTCCCAAGACAGTACTCTGAGGCACGCCACTGGTGACCTCCACCCATTTGGAAAAGGCTCTACTGACATGTCCTTTGTTTACTTCCTGGATTATGATCTAAAATACGTCAGGAGAGTCTCCTCCTTATCTCTGCTTGGTATCCCAGTTATCTGATCACCTTCCCAATCTGTGCAGGGTCAGATACTTTCGGCTGCCGAGATACCATTCTACCAAGCTCTCTTTTGTTTAAAACACGGCTCAGTCTGTCATAGAAGGGGTTCGTTACCCATGATCTTTCCCTAAAACCGTGTTGTATCGCACTTAGACACTTTCTCCTCTACAGTAAGTCATCCATTTGCTCTTAGATTAACTCCTCGTGAAGGAAATAGGTGTGTAGTTCACCACCTCTTTTCGGTCTCCTTTCCTAGAAATGGGTATGACGTTTGCTGTTTTCCACTAGAACTGTGGATAATGCTTTTATCCAGGGAGATCTTGAACAGTATTTTAGGTGGTCTACCTAGGGTGTATCTTCAGTACATGTGGTGAAATTTGATCTGGGCCATGAGACTTGCGTGGGTTAAGACCTTTTAGTATTGTTTTCAATGTCTTATTCAGTTATACCATTGTTTTCTGTTGCATCTTTTCCTTCCTGCCTTACTAGCGTTGGTCCTATCGAGTTCTCCACTGTGAAAACACTTTTTAACATGTTATTCAGTTCCTTGCATATCCTTACGTCATCCTCAACTATTTTTCCCTCTGAATCCCATAGCCTGATTAGCTGCTCCTTAACCGACAAGATATCTATTCCGGACAAATTTAAGCAAAACATAGTGTTTCACCTACCTTGTCCACAATATTATTCTCAAAATTTCTGTTCCTCCTTTCTTATCCTGGTATACTCGTTCCTCGATCTCATACCTTTTATAAACTTTGTTTCAGCTGCTTCACTTTAAAACTTCACAGAACAAAGCTCTCACCGCAATACCTTGGTTCTTGGCAACTAAACTCCACTTCCCAGTCTATGTTACCATAAGAATTACGTTCTGTGTAATTTTTCACCATTATATCTCCTCCTCAGGTCGCCTCATCACTGCCGTTCTAACTTTCTCGTTTACCACATAATCATACTTAACCATTACATGATCAGTTTTTCCCAAGTGGTGTATCATATATGATATTTTCAATGTCCATGCTCGTCTGTGTGAAGTATTCACTCTAGGAAGCTGTCTCCATCATTGCCTGTGACCGTGAGAATCAAAATTCCGCCAGGCGCTCTCCTTATAGTTGAGATCCCACGTTATCAGTGCTTTACCTTCTCGGAGAAGTGCAGGATTTACTGTTTCATGTACCACGCTGAGTGTTGAGTCGTTGTTGTCATTGTGTATTTGTTCTTGATCGGTAAAATTCTTTACAGGATTATATATCATCAGCTTAACCATGCACTTATTTCCTTTAGTTAGCCTTCCCATTATGTAATGTTTGGATGACTCATCTACTACTGTTTCAGGAAACTTAAAGTTATCTCTTACTAGGAGGGGCTGTCCTCCTCTTTTTGTCTTTTCTTTCCTCCAATGCTATCGTATACCTTCCTGGACAGAACAAGTGAGATCCTATCTCTCAAGAAGCTTCGTTTCCTCAACACCAACCAAAACAATTGCGTTTTCCCTTATGCTATACGGTCCTTAAATTCTAGCTCTTTACCATGTATTAGTAGTCCATAAGCATTTATATAGAATACCTCCAGTCAGCAGTTACCAATCTCTGATGTTTCTAACCTCTCTACAGCACTGGCGGGGGTGGTCTGTTCTCTTGCCACATTTGGCCTCTCCCGTTTTTTGCCTCCTGACTGTTTTTTGCTCTTTTCCGTCCCCTCCCTTCCCTTGGTCTACCATGCTTGATGAATACCAAACTCAGTTCCACATTGGTTTTAAGTTTCTTAGTTTTTTTTAGTACATCCTGACTAGATGACTTCAAATCATATGTAAGCATAACTTGATACATCTACCATTTCTTATTCTTTCCTTTATTACACATAACTGCATCTGGCAATTAATTTACTTTTGTTAACTCTTTAATGAGCATTTTTCTTTCTTTCCCTTGCTTTCTTTACTTGGTGTATGTTCTTCACTCCAAAAATAATCAGAGACTTAAGAGTCAGTCGAGCTCCTGGTTAACTAACCTTGCAGCTTAGTTTATCAATAGTGCTTCATCAAACTGTCTATGGCTTTCTCTGTGATCTCCTCTTTTTAATAAGAGCAGATCCTGAAGCCTTTGCACTTATCTGAAATTCTCATCTAACGAGCCATGAATTTTGCTAATTGGTTTGTCTGTAACAGTACCTGCAGCTTCACTCAGTGTCCTGGGTACCCCAGTTTCAGTGACCCCAGATTCCTCCCCCGTTGCATCAGTTAACATGCCCTGAATCTGTTGCCTAGCCTTATGAACTACATCGCCCTGCCCACTTCTTTCAATCGTTGGTGTCGTCAGTATTACGGGCATTATCTCATGTTCGACAGCCTCAAGGACATGCAGAATAACCCCTTCTGACCTTTTCTTGTTACGTGATTTGTCAACCCCTTCATCTGATGACTTAAGATCATTTATTTTGATTCGTAATTTCCAGAGTTCCTCTGTCATATCATGACACCTCATGATCTTTAAATTTATTTTTTGTTTCTTTTCATCCGTCGCTAACTCTCCATTTCTGCTAATTTATTATTGTTGTTATTATTATTATTATTATTATTATTATTATTATTATTATTATTGTTAATATCATTGCAAATATTTCAACCAGAATCTCCAAACTGTCACTCTCTGGTGATACATGCTTCATCCCTTTCTCTTGTTTCATTTTGTGGACCCTGTCACAGTTTCCTGCTCATGATATCCCCTATCTGAACCCGTTTCCAGCTAATATCAGATTGAAAAGAAGAATGAGAACACCTTTACTGTGTGATGAGCAGGTTTGACTTAATTGCTCTTTGTAGTCTTCTGTTTGGATTAAATTGGATTAGATTGGATGTTACCCAACTTTTTTCGTCCTCTTATGTTCTTGGTTCAGGCAGTCTAAAGGTTTCAGAATACTTCCCCTTAATGGTAAGAATAATAGTGATATGATTAGGTGGCACACGAATAGGATTTTTCCATGGCATAGCTTTGAATAAACAGTTGCCAGTGTTGCTATTTATGATTGTACTTTACCAATTGAATTGTTATAAACAGTGACACTTCTTCACATCATTTCCTAATATATTTGCTCACCTCGCCCCTAGCGTCAGCCTCTTGTGATATTTATTGCTTGTGTATATTAAACATACACAGCATTTTAAACGTTTGTCTTCCTGAGGATGGCAACACCCGGGGTGTTCGATTTGGAGATCATTGTCCGTTGTCGCAATCCATAGAAACTGCACGATTAGACTTAATATCCAGTATCTGTAACATTCAGGGACCCCTTCACACTCTGCCCCACCCTATCCCCTCCTTTACTTGTATATAGCAGGCCGCTAGAAAGAGGAAGGAGGGACCCTCCAAAATCTTGAACAGAGCTTCACTAAGTTCAGAAAGTACTTCTCTGCCTCCTGTCACTAGAAGCCCGTGTCAGTATGTTGTGTCACTAGACGCCCTTTTCATAGGGCTCTTTGTCTTGTAATCCTAGCTGGCGTTACTCCAACACAGGGTGGGTTAAATCCTTTGTCTCGCTGATCTTACATCGATTACGTGTACATCTATAAAAATGTTATTCAATCGTAAACAAGATCCTATCATGGGAACACCAGGCACGTTTTGATCCTTGAACTCATGACTCCGAGCGTCTCACGTCTAGTGGGCACCTGCATACCTGCAGGAGGTCAATTTTAAGAGTCGTGGATCGTCTGTGTTTGGTGGCCTCTTGCAGACAGAGTGCGTTGACATAAGAAGACGCATGGCTGTGCAGTGATATGCCGCAAACGCACTGTTCCTCAAGTATGGATGTTTATGGTACCTACCCAAGACTGTGGGGAGGTTGACTTCATGGCCTCCCTACGTCACATCCACCTCCCCGACCTTTAACCACAGTATTACCACACACTTGCACAAGCTAGGTACCTACCCTGCCTCACTTGCAGCCATCAACCATGTCACCTTCCCTGTCACTGGCGCTACATCTATCTCCCTCATCATGGACCTTACCACGGCTCTTTGGTTAGGCACTCCGGTGGTCCCTGCAGTGTTCGAAGTAACTTTGACGAAATTTGCTCAAGGACATTTCATATCAGAGGGCACCACCCTCCACACAGACAGCCACCGTACATCTGACCTACAAGAGCAGTCTGACTCTCGCCAAGTCCGCCGACCAGACACAGGCGAAAAGGAATTTCCTGTGAATCTGTTGTTAACGGCCGGACGTGCAGTTGTTCAGAACTTTGTCTCAGTATTTCCTGGACTCGACCGATTATGGTAAAATCGCATTTTGCTAAAACGATTTATATATATTTTTTTATCCTTGTAATGACAAAAAAAAAGTTCTACACTACCACAAACGCACCGTATTTTGATGAAACATTTTAGTAGAGAGATGAGTTGATTAGTTTGTATGGCTTTATAGTTTTTATGTACATCCTTGTCACCCATTACACCCATGAAAGTGTTATTTTTTTCTTTATCTTCACTTTAAAGAGAATGAAAAGCTGCGACTTTACTAAAATTTGATATAAAAAATAGATGATCCAGCGGAGGGTGCCGGGATTGTCCCACCTGAACGTGACAAGATCAGTCATTGTGGAACGAGAGGAAACCATGTAGTTTCTCAAGCATTAGAAGGCTAGGTCAAGTTTGAGCCCCGAAACAAGTAGGAATCATCAGACATTCGCCTGCATCTGGTCTGATTCACCACTAGATTTCAGTTCTAAATGATGTAGTGTTTAGTCGTGTTAATTCATTAACAATGGAAAAAAAAAATCGGTTTGTTACTGATCATTTGGTTTAGTCCTCTGCAACATCAGCAAATATTTTTATGACCTTTCAACATTCTTTATCTTCATTCAGATATAGGTTGTATAAGCTAACGTAATTAAGGCGAAATCCATGTCTAAGATTCTTTTATGAATATTTGGAAATAAATTGCATTCAGGAGGGCCACCTATTATATAAAACTGACGACTGTTTCCGAAATACAATATATGATTTTGAAATACCAATAGATTTGTTTTCTGCCATTTTCATTCCAGTTTTTTATATTCACGTGTTAGTCTGACCAGCAAAACACCACACGTTTACTAATACCTTGTTTTGACAAATACATCCACCATTTTCGACGACAGGAAACACGTAAAATCGTGTCTCGAAACTTGCAAAACAACATTTTAACAAATTTGATTGTTTCGCTGTTACGAAACATTTAAGATATTCTTAATGTTGTCATTCAAGTTGTAAAACAAAGTAACTTCGTCAGAACTAGGTTTGATGTAAAGTTATCACATATTTGATGCAAAGCCATAGGCACAAACGAATTTTAATATCAACCTGCTGCCCGAATCGAACATAGAATATCGTCAGATAGTCTGTAAAGTGAAGTTAAATAGGTTTGGATATTTTAAGGTGTACATCGAGATGGTAAATGAATCCCCATTGGTCAGATATCTCTATGTAGCTGCTAATCTTATAGTTGTAGGGACTGAGGGCTCAGACCTTCTTGTCTTTACACTGTATTAGCATGGAAATTGAACAAATCAGATACGATACAGCAGTTGGAAAAAGTAATCATGTATTCTTTGATTTTTACTTTGTGGTTACCGAGGAATCGAGAGGATCAGAGCGTACACAGGACCGTAAGAGGAAATGGAAATGAAAACTTATCAAGCTCTTTATACAAATTAGGAAAGGTAGTTATAGCAATGCGTTAAGAGGCGTCTGTGAAATCTACATTGGAGTCGTTATGCGTACCAGTAGATGCAGATTGAGAAGATAAAAAAAAAAAGAGAAGCACTTTATTTTAAGCATGCTATAAAGCGAAAATGCTGAGGGGAGATGATTTAAACGACACTAGCTAGCAGACATGAGAAAGATAAAGCAAGAAACGAGTAACGTAAGCTAAGGAGAGAGGAGCATGGAAACTTGAATAAGTTAATTGTGGAGTTCGTTAGGAACAAATTTCCAGTTAAGGAGCAGCAAATGAAGCTGAGGGATTCGGAGGGAAGAAATAATGAGGATGAAGAATGAATATTGGGCTGAATGATGTTTAAAAGTTTTCATAGTGGACGCATCTTCCATTGGTAAGATGGGACGGGGGAGAAGTCTTGGAAGGCATATAAGATAATATGAACTATATATATCTTGGTAATTTAAGCAATCTGACCCATGTAATTGTCGAGGTCTGGATGAGATCTTTGTATAATTTCTGTTTTGGACTTCCAGCGAATTTTGAAATTTTGTCTTGGAATCAGTGTCTTACGCAGTTTTAAGACCCTTTTATTTCATAATGTTTCTCCCGCAAATGATTGATTACTTATCTAAGAACTTACGACGCTTATGTTGTAAGTTACTGTATTTTTTTCAAAGTCCATTGATTAAGTGATGAGGGTTGGTCACACCTGTGCTATGGTGGTGAGGCTGTAGTGCGCATGATCAAGAGTCTGACCATGTGCTCTTCTTCTCTGGACGCTGATTGGTCGGTATGAATTTGTATCATCCAATTACAGCTCGATATAGGCCCTTCGCAGTCACGCTCTTGAACTTCCATTTTTTTCAGTAATTTCCACCATATCGTCCCTGTGATCATGACTACTTCGTGCCTGTCGTAGGATTTTATATTAGATATTACTGTAAAGACGGCGAAGTGTGGAAATTTCTTCAAGAATAAAGTGAATTGTGTGTGAAGTATAACCAACCTTGCGGTTACCGAGCTGACAAACATGCTTGGTTTTGTGGAAGAGTTATTCTCAAGTGTTAATGAGGAAGAAGTATAATTATCATGTGTCACATTTTAAGGGAACATTTGTCGATGGTGCACATCTCGATCTGTCGAAGCTAATTTATATTTTTTTTCTGTTGGTCATTATCCGGGATCCATAAGGTCTGAACCTGTATCCCAGTGCGAGTGTCGTCGACTGGAGCATTTTCTGTTTGGAACTGAAGGAATACTGGTTTGACCATCAGTAGTCAGCCATAGTATTATTGGGGATATCGACCATCACAGTTTGGAAAACGAAATATGAGAGAGGACGCGTTCTGAGTGACATCCATGGGTGTGGCCTCATTAAAGGCAGTTCAAGAAATTATGTCATTCCCCTCGTAGGACCTGTTGCACGTTAACGCGCCATGCTACATTGATTCCTTTAATCACGAAGTTTATACTGCTAGAGACAACTATGGCGAGCCTACAAGAGCCTGGAGAACCACGGTTACGACCACCTTATGATGAACAATGATAAAGTTGATCGTAATATCTCCAATATGCACACGCAGTATACGGGGCGTTTGTGGAGTGACAATGGGTGGGGGTAAAGCGGCCAAAGAACAAGGCCGTATACTTCAAGCAGTACTTGTCACGATACTTGTCACACAGTACAGCGAGAAGAGGAGTCTTCACTACTTCTGCGTCACTGCCAGCAAGTTCCAACCCCGCAGTTGGAGTCTGAGGAACCCTGAACAGTGTGCTTTGTGTATGATGAGGAGGACCTCGACGATCCCACCTGTGTGTGAGTCCTAGGTAAGGTAAGCACGAGCGGTGTGCGTTAAGTTATAGAAAGTGTTACATTAGTCCATGGTTAGGTTAGGTTTAGTTTGGTTGGAATGGTGTTACTGGTGGTTATTAATGTCATGAACAGTTGTGACCTTCATTTCTGGGAAATATGAATTTTGTCATTTACCCCACCCAAAACCCTGGTTCCCACAGGGGCTCCCCCATTTTCGTTGGATAAGTGGGGGGGGGGGGATATCTCTAAAGTTAGTGATTTGCTGTAGAAATGAACATCAGAATTATGCAAAACGTCGCAAACCATTAGTAAATCACAGAGCTAACTTCTATACTGGTATATGTCCGAAACTGTAATTTTAGCGAAATCTCTACATATCTTGATGAGATGTGCAAATACAGTGGCTGCGCTGCTTGAAATACTGTTCGGCAAATAGTTGTAGTTGCAGAGATACAGATGAGGGAAAGCTTCGTATTCAAGAAAGGTGATTGGAAAATCTCACAGAACTACACAAACCAGTTTCCGTAATGTGTGTGATGGGTAAAACAACGAAAGATAGAAAGTGAGTAGATGACGTCTTGGAATAATTTCTTAACCGAGAGACAAAACATTCAGGTTTGTTAGCATGTGAAGAGTTAATAGACCGTGGATGCTCAGTGGATCAGCTTTGTCTTGATACTGGGATATCTTAGCACATCCGTGGCTAAGGAAAGGTAACCCATCACAGTCCAGGAGGATGGTACACCGAAACGTTATCTGTTATGTCTGAAAGAAAGCAAATGAGAATATTGCGTAACATTGTAAGATATAAAGAAAAAATCAGGAAATTGTCCATTGGTTCAGATAATGCTATCTTTTTAGTGTTATGTGAAAAATGAAGTACACAGAGAAACCACCCTTCAAGCCAAATTTTTATTAAAGGCAAGTGCATGGTACATCTACCCGTACTCTCACATGTTCCGATGGATGTTGAATGAAGTAAGTGTAGATCATGTTAGGTATGCTTCGTTTGTCATAAATCCGTTCCTTGTAGACAGTCAAGCAAGGAACAGTTCCCTGTTCATTATTTCTTTTTATGAGTGGGTTAAACTGGCGTATTTCAGTGTTAATTCATACTGACACATGTCTTTACTGAAGAGCATGTGTTGCTTGCAATGTTCTGTTGTATAGCATGTATTTAACTCTGCCGATGTGCCGGATATGGTGCATCAGCAAGTGATACCGGGGGTAACAGACTTGTATGTAATGCACTTCACTTATCTTATTTTCCGCTTCAACAGGTGGAACGCACCTATGTCATTCATACTTAACTCACCCGTCACCTAGAGTGCGTTAATTGCCTTTTTTTTTTTTTCAGCCGAAACGTGAAGTTCTCGAATGAGAGCTGCTCCACCTAACGTGATGCTAGTAAAATGAAAGGAAAGATGCAGTTCTGTTTATCTGTTGGCCCAGTAAAACCACTTCGGGGTGTAGAGTCCCCTTGGTAAGAACCAACTTGTTGGACAAGTATGTCAGGATATTTTTCTAAGGGACACTGGAACCCGTACTAGACTGTGTTGCGCTGCCATATAGATTCGTAGAAGCTCAGTGCCTCAATCTCTGTAATTTGGTGACTGGCCTGATGTCGAGGTATTATCGACATCCCAGTTTAGCACTCCTTGTCATACTCAGCATTGGCACCTGCCCAGCGGCAACTGTTGCCTCTCTAATGGTATGTGGCTGAGTGATGGAATCAGTTTTCTCTTGTGTGAAGGACCTGTAGATATATGAGTTGGTTGCCAATGTATGTCTAGTGTCAGGTCCCGCCTCTTTTAGGTGATGTCTTGGATTTAGCAACCCAATGGGTTTGCCACAGTTATCCTTATGCCTTCCACTTCAACAAGTATACCCAGTGATCAGTGAAGTCATATCACTAAGGCTGTAGTTCAGAGAACCACAACAGACCATAAACCCCCAAAGAGAATGATAGAGTGCCATCACAGACCTCTTCCCATGGGTTAACGACTGGTAATTATTCTTGGGCATCTTTCTTTATCTCTGTGGGAAAGGAAAAAAGGGCTTCCGGTGAGGCAGAATTGAGATGTATGACCAGCTTGATAAGAGTGTCAACTGTGTTCCTTTCTCCCCTTTAGATATTTCATAGTGATAGTCTCTGCAAGTGATTATTACCTGTCAGTGTATGATACTAACATTACTAGCCAGCCTTCTTTCTTGTGTGACAGATTTGTTGTCTTTAAAAGCCAGTTTGCTGAAAGAAGTCAGCATGTGGGCCACCATATGATTATTATTTTGTGTCTTGTGTCACTTGCCATTATTGTCATATCCTTATGTGTTTTGTCTTTTCTTAAGTACTCTTAATTATTTTGATTTTATAAACTTTCACAAACCCCCAGATTCAGCTGGTGTTATTCATGTTCAAGAGTTGTGTGAGTTATATGTTGTCAGATGTTATGTATAAACTGGAGCAAGTGCATGTTTGTGGACTGAATGCCAGCAACCCACATGTATGTGAAGCGGAAAGAAAAAGATTGCATCTTGGGATGGGGATGGGAAATTAATGTACACTGTTGTGCTTGCTCACTACCCTGTTGTCACTAACCTTCCAATACCCAAATGGTAGTGCCGCCTTGTATTTTTCTTGTCATATGTGCTAGAAAAGACGTATTACCATGATTACTTCCATTTAGTCCCCTCTACTTCAGTGGTTCCCAGGGTGAAGTTTATCAAAGAATAAGTTTATCAAAAAGAATACCGTACAGTGCAGTCAGACATGATAATATAATATTGTAATGATAATTATAATGATAATGATAATTTTTTGGGTGGGGTTTGTCCCTTGTTCCGTGAGGCATTGGATGGTAGACAAAATAAAACAATTTCAGTGAGTGGTACACATTTTTAGAGTAGGAGTCTTTGGCACCCCAAAGTGGCTCAAGATGCAGAATAGAACACCTAGATTAATGCTATTATTATTGAAAAGAATTCTCATAAGTACATTCCTTGTGAGGGATTTTGGGCTATTTTCTTGAGAATTCATTTGCTCCTGTGGACTATAATGCCCATGCTAAGTTCAAGCATGTGAGGAAAGATTTAAAAGGAAAATGTTTCAATCTTTAGGTATTGATTTATGTATGTATCATCAATTGAAATTAGATATTAGGGGAAAAAGGCATGTGAAGTTATAGTAATGCACAGTTTCACTATGGAAGGAAAGAAGTAGAGAAGGCACAGAAGTAGCCAGTGTTGTGACTAAGGAGTTGATTGGATGAGCTGATGTTTAAACTCTTTTGATAAGAAAGGTGGAAAAAGTCTCCTCAGGTGTAAATAGGACTCTTTAAGGCAATAAATCTTCTTGAGTATTTTCATTGAAGAGAAACAGTCACGAAAATGTTTAAATGAGGTTGTTTACGTAACTTAGGGAAAATATAAATTTTACCGTGAATCAATGTAGAGCCTATGCATGGCAAGGGTCACCGTCACGGATTTCCTCCCTCTACCCCCTTCTCTCTCCGAATATACAGAATATTAAGAGAAAGAACTATCTTATATATTTGTAGAAGTAGATAAGGCACAGAAGTAGCCAGTGTTGTGACTAAGGAGTTGATTGGATGAGCTGATGTTTAAACTCTTTTGATAAGAAAGGTGGAAGAAGTCTCCTCAGGTGTAAATAGGACTCTTTAAGGCAATAAATCTTCTTGAGTATTTTCATTGAAGAGAAACAGTCACGAAAATGTTTGAATGAGGTTGTTTACGTAACTTAGGGAAAATATAGATTTTACCGTGAATCAATGTAGAGCCTATGCATGGCAAGGGTCACCGTCACGGATTTCCTCCCTCTACCCCCTTCTCTCTCCAAATATACAGAATATTAAGAGAAAGAACTATCTTATATATTTGTCCTTGTAGCCCTGTTTTAGATTTTTGAAAGACTAACATTTTGTGATTGTATTACAGGGTTGTTATGGGCATGTTGGTTGGGTCGTTGGAGCAGAGGTCACCACACCCTCATCAAGCTTATTGCAGGGGCCTCTTTGTTCCTGCTGGTGTTGGCCTTCACCCCGCAACCAGACCCATCTTTCACTCGCAGTCCTCTATATGGTGTCCGGCGTATTCAGCAGGAGATAGATGATTACACAGCACCCAAACTTCGTGGTAATGTTCTTGGAAAAGATATCCACCAACACAACTTGATATTAGCAGAGCAGGATGGAGTGGAGAGCTTGCATCCTGCGCCTACTGTTGCTTTCAGTGGTATGAGGGAGGACCGTGCTGTTTATAACCTTCCACTACTGCCAGAGCCACAATCTCCCACAAACAACTCTCAGGTTAGTATGCCATATATAACATTAAGAATGAGTTGCATTTTAGAGTATCATGTGTCTTTAAGTGACTGACCATCATTTTCATTTGTAGTCCAACTTTGATTTCTTTTGTTTTGCACCTGATAGTATGAAAGCATGATGGGACTGCTAACACTAAAATCTTTGTTTGAATTATTTTGAGGTCAGACTTTCAGATATATTGTTTGTAAAAGGTGACAGCAACATGGAAGGCCAGTATAGCATAGCATCTCCAAATATCTACATATGTTAAAACTGGGGAAATCTTTACAGTTACCATGAGTCCTTACTTAGCAACAGGGTTATGTTCTTGGAACACTTATGTTGGAGGGTTAGGGTGAGAGGGTTAGGGAAAATGATTTGGTAAACAGAGAAGAGGTAGTAAAAGCTTTGCGGAAGATGAAAGCCGGCAAGGCAGCAGGTTTGGATGGTATTGCAGTGGAATTTATTAAAAAAGGGGGTGACTGTATTGTTGACTGGTTGGTAAGGTTATTTAATGTATGTATGACTCACGGTGAGGTGCCTGAGGATTGGCGGAATGCGTGCATAGTGCCATTGTACAAAGGCAAAGGGGATAAGAGTGAGTGCTCAAATTACAGAGGTATAAGTTTGTTGAGTATTCCTGGTAAATTATATGGGAGGGTATTGATTGAGAGGGTGAAGGCATGTACAGAGCATCAGATTGGGGAAGAGCAGTGTGGTTTCAGAAGTGGTAGAGGATGTGTGGATCAGGTGTTTGCTTTGAAGAATGTATGTGAGAAATACTTAGAAAAGCAAATGGATTTGTATGTAGCATTTATGGATCTGGAGAAGGCATATGATAGAGTTGATAGAGATGCTCTGTGGAAGGTATTAAGAATATATGGTGTGGGAGGCAAGTTGTTAGAAGCAGTGAAAAGTTTTTATCGAGGATGTAAGGCATGTGTACGTGTAGGAAGAGAGGAAAGTGATTGGTTCTCAGTGAATGTAGGTTTGCGGCAGGGGTGTGTGATGTCTCCATGGTTGTTTAATTTGTTTATGGATGGGGTTGTTAGGGAGGTGAATGCAAGAGTTTTGGAAAGAGGGGCAAGTATGAAGTCTGTTGGGGATGAGAGAGCTTGGGAAGTGAGTCAGTTGTTGTTCGCTGATGATACAGCGCTGGTGGCTGATTCATGTGAGAAACTGCAGAAGCTGGTGACTGAGTTTGGTAAAGTGTGTGAAAGAAGAAAGTTAAGAGTAAATGTGAATAAGAGCAAGGTTATTAGGTACAGTAGGGTTGAGAGTCAAGTCAATTGGGAGGTGAGTTTGAATGGAGAAAAACTGGAGGAAGTGAAGTGTTTTAGATATCTGGGAGTGGATCTGGCAGCGGATGGAACCATGGAAGCGGAAGTGGATCATAGGGTGGGGGAGGGGGCGAAAATTCTGGGGGCCTTGAAGAATGTGTGGAAGTCGAGAACATTATCTCGGAAAGCAAAAATGGGTATGTTTGAAGGAATAGTGGTTCCAACAATGTTGTATGGTTGCGAGGCGTGGGCTATGGATAGAGTTGTGCGTAGGAGGATGGATGTTCTGGAAATGAGATGTTTGAGGACAATGTGTGGTGTGAGGTGGTTTGATCGAGTAAGTAACGTAAGGGTAAGAGAGATGTGTGGAAATAAAAAGAGCGTGGTTGAGAGAGCAGAAGAGGGTGTTTTGAAATGGTTTTGGCACATGGAGAGAATGAGTGAGGAAAGATTGACCGAGAGGATATATGTGTCGGAGGTGGAGGGAACGAGGAGAAGAGGGAGACCAAATTGGAGGTGGAAAGATGGAGTGAAAAAAATTTTGTGTGATCGGGGCCTGAACATGCAGGAGGGTGAAAGGAGGGCAAGGAATAGAGTGAATTGGATCGATGTGGTATACCGGGGTTGACGTGCTGTCAGTGGATTGAATCGGGGCATGTGAAGCGTCTGGGGTAAACCATGGAAAGCTGTGTAGGTATGTATATTTGCGTGTGTGGACGTATGTATATACATGTGTATGGGGGTGGGTTGGGCCATTTCTTTCGTCTGTTTCCTTGCGCTACCTCGCAAACGCGGGAGACAGCGACAAAAAAAAAAAAAAAAAAAAAAGAAAACATTCCGGAGAATAATTTTTCTATGACTCATAACCCTTTAAGCAGACTTCACACAAATTTGTATTGCCTGGTAAATGGGATTTCATGTAGATATATGATTCATGCTTTCAATCAGAACTCTAGCACGAGTACTAAATATTCTCGAGGAAAAGTCTAGATTATGGCATCATTCCTGAGAGTCCAGAACTGTCTCGCATTGCACCACTGCACAAAGGTGGAAGCAAATCAGTTATAAAATTTTGCCACTTAATTGAACTAACATTGCATGTTATAGCATATTTGAGATAGTACTAATAGGCAAACTAACTTAATTTATAGAATTAGAACTGAACAATCCGTATACTGCCTTTTGCTTAACCACTATGATAGTGTTGAAGCTCTAGAACACAAAGAAAATGCTGACTTGCTTCACACAGACTTTGCAACAGTATTTGACAAATGTTACTGGCTCATACAGTGCTAAAGATAAGAAGAACCAGAAAAATTCGGAGATGGAAACACAACTTTACATCTAACAGATAACAGCTTGTAGTTGTAAGCCATGCCATCTCCAGTGCCTCCTTGGTAAAAAGTTCAGTCCCTAAAGGAACTGCATTATCACCCTTCATGGTCCCTAAAGGAACTGCATTATCACCCTTCATGTTCCTCAGTCTTATATCTGACATTGACAAATATCATCCTGTGCAGATGATGCAAGAATAAGTATGAAAATTACATCAATAGAGGATACTGAAAGGCAACAAAGAGAAATAAAAGAAGTTTTAACTGGACACGTGTAAACATTTTTCAGTGAGTTGTTTCAACTCCTCTTGTATGAGGAAATTGAAGAAATCAAAAAATACAGAATACCAAAGACACAAGTGCTATCATAAACCAGAGTAATTTGAAAGACCTCGGAGTAATGATGTCTAACACCCAAAGGTATCCAATGTTAGCTGTAGTCACGTACTTGTACAGTACAGGGAAAAAGTTCTTTGCTCATTGCATCCCTCCTCCTGAACTTTCCATGCCATCATAAAGTCTTTTTAAACCCTTAGAGGACTGAGACCCAGTAAATTTAGGGGAGATCCTAGGATCAAGATATATCAAAGAATTCAAAAATAATATTTTCTATATTTGTTGCTGTCACTTGTCTTTTCTTTCCCAACACTAGTGAACTACTGATCTACAAAGAACTTTTCCCAGTGCATACAACTCAACAGAATGATATTCAACATAATTAGTGCTTCAAAAACTTGCTAATCAGCCATTAATTGGCATTGGGTGTATGCCAGGGTGTACCTTCCTGCATTGTGTTAAATGGTTAACTGAGGCAAATGGATTCTTTCCTGGTGCTAGGTGTGTTTGAATGTAACATCAGGCATCTCTATACACCAGTGACTGTCTTCCACTTTACATGAGTTTATATGAGAAAGACAGACAACAAGAATCCTGATTGGCCCACAACTGGGTTGTCTAGTCAGAAAAAAAAAGTGTGTCTCATCAACTTGACAAAAAATTTGATTCTACTCAGTAGTTTCCCTAAGCTGTTACCAACCTCCTGCTGCTGCACATTACCCTTCTAGTGTCCCCATTACCACTGCCATTTATACAATTTATTACTGGTGTTTTTCTCAGAGTATACTTCCTATACAATTTCCCGGGGATACTAAACAACCTTATGCCTTTGTAGTTTGAACCCTCACCTTTATCCCCTTTGCCTTTGTGCAATGGCACTATGCATACATTTTATCAGTTCTCAGGCACTTCACCATGATCCATACATACAATGAATATCCTTACCAACCAATCAACAACACAGTCACCCCCTTTCTTAATGATTCTACTACAGTACCATCCAAACCTGCCACCATGAAATCCGGCAAGGCAGTGGGTTTGGATATTATTGCGGTAGAATTTATTAAGAAAGGGGATGACTGTGTTGTTGATTGGTTGGTAAGGATATTTGATATATGTATGGACCATGGTGAAGTGCCTGAGGATTGGCAGAATGCATGCATTGTGCCTTTGTGCAAAGGCAAAGGGGATAAATGTAAATATTTAAACTACAGAGGCATAAGTTTGTTGAGTATTCCTGGCAAATTGTATGGGAGGGTATTGATTGAAAGAGTGAAGGCATGTACGGACCATCAGATTGGGGAGGAGCAGTGTTGTTTCAGATGTGGTATAGGATGTGTGGATCAGGTGTTTACTTTGAAGAAATACTTAGAAAAACAGATGGGTTTGTATGTAGCATTTATGGATATAGAGATGTTTTGTGGAAGGTCTTAAGAGTATATGGTGTGGGAGTTAAGTTGCAAGAAGCAGTGAAAAGTTTTTATCGAGGATGTAAGGCATATGTACGAGTAGGAAAAGAGGAGAGTGATTGGTTCCCATTGAATGTCGGTCTGCAGCAAGGGTGTGTGATTATCCCCATGGTAGTTTAATTTGTTTATGGATGGGATGGTTAGGGAGATAAATGCAAGAATTTTGGAGAGAGGGCGTAGTATGCAGTGTGTTGGGGATGAGAGGGGCTGGGAAATGAGTCAGTTGTTGTTCGCCGATGGTACAACGAGTGAGAAACTACAGAAGTTGGTGACTGGGTTAGGACAAGTGTGTCAAAGGAGAAAGTTGAGAGTAGATGTGAATAAGAGCAAGATTATTAGGGTTGAAGGACAGGTTAATTGGGATGTAAGTCTGAATGGAGGAAAATTGGAAGACGTGAAGGGTTTTAGTTATCTGGGAGTGGACTTAGCAGCGAATGGAACCATGGAAGTGGAAGTGTCACAGGGCGGTCGGTGGGGGGGTTTTGGGAATGATGAAGAATGTGTGGAAGAGAGAACATTATCTCGGAGAGCAAAATTGGCTATTTTTGAAGGAATAGTAGTTCCAACAATGATATATGGTTGCAAGGCCTGGGCTCTATATAGATAGGGTTGTGTGGAGGAGGGTGGATGTGTCGGAAAGGAAATGTTTGAGGACAGTATGTGGTGTGAGGTGGTTTGTTCGAGTAAGTAATGAAAGGGTAAGAGATATGTGTGGAAATAAAAAGAATGTGGTTGAGAGAGCAGAAGAGGATGTGTTGAAATGGTTTGGACATATGGGGAGAATGAGAGGAAATATTGACTAAGAGGATATATGTGTCAGGGGTTTACGGAACAAGGAGAAGCGGGAGACCAAACTGGAGGTGGAAGGATGGAATGAAAAAGATTTTGAGAAGTCAGGGCCTGAACATACAGGAGGGTGAAAGGCATGCAAGGAATAGAGTTAATTGGAACGATGTGGTATACTGGGATGGATGTACTGTCAATGGACTGAACTAGGGCATGTTAAACATCTGGGATAAACCATGGAAAGGGCTATGGGGCCTGGATGTGGATAGGGAGCTGTGGTTTTGGTGCATTACATATGGCAGCTAAAGACTGTGAATGTGAATGAATGTGGTCTTTTATGTCTGTTTTCCTGGCGCTACCTTACTGAAGCAGTGGGTAGCAATGCTGTTTCCTGTGGGGTGGGGTAGCGCCAGGAATGGATGAAGGCAAGCAAGGATGAATGTGTACATGAGCATATATGATTATATATGTGTATATAGGGTGGAGGAACAAGTCAATTGGGAGGTAAGTTTGAATGAAGAAAAACTGGAAGAAGAGAAGTGTTTTAGATATCTGGGAGTGGATTTGGCAGCGGATGGAACCATGGAAGCGGAAGTGAGTCACAGGGAGGGTGAGGGGGTGAAAGTTCTAGGAGTGTTGAAAAATGTGTGGAAGGCGAGAACATTATCTCGGAAAGCACAATTGGTATGTTTGAAGGAATAGTGGTTCCAACAATGTTATATGGTTGCGAAGCGTGGGCTATAGATAGGGTTGTGCGGAGGAGGGTGGATGTGTTGGAAAAGAGATGTTTGAGGACAATATGTGGTGTTAAGTGGTTTGATCGAGTAAGTAATGAAAGGGTAAGAGAGATGTATGGTAATAAGAAGAGTGTGGTTGAGAGAACAGAAGAGTGTGTATTGAAATGGTTTGGTCACTTGGAGAGAATGAGTGAGGAAAGATTGACAAAGAGGATATATGTGTCAGAGGTGGAGGGAACGAGGAGAAGTGGGAGACCAAATTAGAGGTGGAAAGATAGAGTGAGAAAGATTTTGAGTGATCGGGGCCTGCAGGAGGGTGAAAGGTGTGCAAGGAATAGAGTGAATTGGAATGATGTGGTATACCGGGGTCGACATGCTGTCAGTGGATTGAACCAGGGCATGTGAAGCGTCAGAGGCAAACCATTGAAAGTTTGTGGGGCCTCGATGTGGAAAGGGAGCAGTGGTTTCTGTGCATTACACATGACAGCTTGAGACTGAGTGTGAACAAATGTAGCCTTTGTTGTCTTTTCCTAGCTCTACTGCCCAGTTGACTTGTCCCTCAACCCTACTGTACCTAATAACCTTGCTCTTATACAAATTTACTCTCTGCTTTCTTCTTTCACACACTTTACCAAACTCAGTCACCAGCTTCTGCAGTTTCTCACCCGATTCAGCCACCAGCACTGTATCATCAGCTAACAACAACTGACTCACTTCCCAAGCCCTCTCATCCACAACAGACTGCATACTTGCCCCTCTCTCCAGAACTCTCTGCATTCACCTCCCTAACAATCCCATCCATAGACAAATTAAACAACCATGGAGACATCACGCACCCCTACCACAAACTGACATTCACTGAGAACCAATCACTTTCCTCTCTTCCTACTTGTACACATGCTTTCCATCCTTAATAAAAACTTTTCACTGCTTCCAGCAACTTGCCTCGCACACCATATACTCTTAATACCTTCCACACAGCATCTCTATGAACTCTTATCATATGCCTTCTCCAGATCCATAAATGCTACATACAAATCCATTTATTTTCTAAGTATTTCTCACGTACATTCTTCAAAGTAAGCCCCTGATCCACACATCCTCTACCACTTCTGAAACCACATTGCTCTTCCCCATTCTGATGTTCTGTACATTCCTTCACACTCTCACACAATACCCTCCCATATAATTTCCCAGGAATACTCAACAAACTTATACCTCTGAAATTTGAATACTCAACCCTATCTCCTTTGCCTTTGTACAATGGCACTATACATGCATTCCACCAATCCTCAGGCACTTCACCATAAGCCATACATACATTGAATATCCTCACCAATCAGTCAACAACACAGTAACTCCCTTTTTTAATAAATTCCACTACAATACCTTCCAAACCTGTTGCCTTTCCAGCTTTCATCCTCTGCAAAGCTTTCACTGCCTCTTCTCTGTTTATCAATTCATTCTCCCTGACCCTCTCACTTTGCACACCACCTCGACCAAAACACCCTATATCTGCCACTCTGTCATCTAACACATTCAACAACCCTTCAAAATACTCACTCCATATCCTTCTCACATCACCACTACTTGTTATTACCTCCCCATTACCCCCCTTCACCGATGTCCCTATTTGTTCTCTTGTCTTACGCCCTTTATTTACCTCCTTCCAAAACATCTTTTTATTCTCCGTAATATTTAATGATGCTCTCACCCAACTTTCATTTGCACTCTTTTTCACCTCTTGCCCCTTTCTCTTGACCTCCTGCCTCTTTCTTTTATACATCTCTCAGTCATTTGCACTGTTTCCCTGCAAAAATCGTCCAAATGCCTTTCTCTTTTCTTTCATTGATAATCTTACTTCTTCATCCCACCACTCACTACCCTTTCTAATCTGCCCAACTCCCACACTTCTCATGCATCCTCTGAGCAAGCCATCACTGCTTCCCTGAACACATCCCATTCCTCCCCCACTCCCCTTATGTCCTTTGCTCTCACCTTTTTCCATTGTGCACTGAGTCTCTCCTGGTACTTCCTCACACAAGTCTTCTTCCCAAGCTCACTTACTCTCACTACTCTCTTCACCCCAACATTCTCTCTTCTTTTCTGAAAGCCTCTGCAAATCTTCACCTCCGCCTCCACAAGATAATTATCAGACATCCCTCCAATTGCACCTCTCAGCACATTAACATCCAGAAGTCTCTCTTCCATGTGCCTATCAATTAACACGTAATCCAGTGACGC
Source organism: Panulirus ornatus (assembly GCF_036320965.1). NCBI lineage: Eukaryota > Metazoa > Arthropoda > Malacostraca > Decapoda > Palinuridae > Panulirus > Panulirus ornatus. The sequence continues at coordinate 32,992,759 of NC_092240.1, forward strand.
TCTCTGGCCATCTCTCCTACTTACATATGTATACTTATGTATATCTCCCGGTATTCCCAATAACCAGTCCTTTTTCAGCACACAAATCTACAAGCTCTTCTCCTTTTCCATTTACAACACTGAACACCCCATGTACACCAATTATTCCCTCAAGTGCCACATTACTCACCTTTGCATTCAAATCACCCATCACTATAACCGGGTTTTTGTGCATCAAAAGTGCTAACACACTCATTATACTCTTATTATGCTTGGTTGTTTAATTTGTTTATGGATGGGGTTGTTAGGGAGGTGAATGCAAGAGTTTTGGGGAGAGGGGCAAGTATGCAGTCTGTTGTGGATGAGAGGACTTGGGAAGTGAATCAGTTGTTATTTGATGATGGTACAGGGCTGGTGGCTGATTCAGGTGAAGTTGGTGACTGCGTTTGGTAAAGTGTGTGAAAGGTGAAAATTAAGAGTAAATTTGAATAAGAGCAAGGTTATGAGGTTCAGTAAGGTTTAGGGACCAGTTGATTGCGAGGTAAGTTTGAATGGAGAAAGACTGGAGGAAGTGAAGTGTTTTAGATATATGGGAGTGGACTTAGCAGCAGATAGAACCATGGAAATGGAATTGAGTCACAGGGTGGGGAAGGGGGTGAAGGTTCTGGGAGCTTTGAAGAACATTTGGAAAGCGAGAATGTTATCTTGGGAGAGCAAAAATGGGTATGTTTGAAGGAATAGTCGTTCCAACAATGTTATATTGTTGTGAGGCATTGGCTATTGATAGGATTGTGCGGAGGAGGGTGGATGTGTTGGAAATGAAATGTTTGAGAACAATATGTGGTGTGAGGTGGTTTGATTGAGTAAGTAATGAAAGGGTAAGAGGGATGTGTGGTAATAAAAAGAGTGTCGTTGAGAGAGTAGAAGAGGGTGTGTTGAAATGGTCTGGACACATGGAGAGACTGAGAGGAAAGATTGAGAAAAAGGATATTTATGTCAGAGACGGATGGAAGAAGAAGTGGGAGACCAAATTGGAGGTGGAAGGATGGAGTGAGAAAGATTTTGAGCAATCGGGGCTTGAACATACAGGAGAGTGAAAGGCATGCAAGGAATAGAGTGCATTGGAACAATTTGCCTGGATGTGGAAAGGGAGCTGTGGTTTTGGTGCATTACACATGCCAGTTAGACTGAGTGTGAACAAATGTGACTTTTTTTTTTTTTTTTTTTTTTTTTTTTTTTTTTTGCTGGTAGTATCTCACTAGAGAGGGGGATGCTATTTCATGTGTGGCAGGGTGGCAACGTGAATGGATGAACGCAGCAAGTATAAATATGTACATGTGTATATATCTATATATCTGTATATGTATATGTAGAGGATGTGTGGATCAGTTGTTTGCTTTGAAGAATGCATGTAAGAAATACTGAGAAAAGCAAATGGATTTGTATGTAGCATTTATGGATCTGGAGAAGGCATATGATAAGAGTTGATAGAGATGCTCTGTGGAAGGTATTAAGAATATATGGTGTGGGGGGCAAGTTGTTAGAAGCAGTGAAAAGTTTTTATCAAGGATGTAAGGCGTGTGTACGTGTAGGAAGAGAGGAAAGTCATTGGTTCTCAGTGAATGTCGGTTTGCAGCAGGGGTGCGTGATGTCTCATTGGTTGTTTAATTTGTTATGGATGGGGTTGTTAGGGAGGTGAATGCAAGAGTTTTGGAAAGAGGGGCAAGTATGCAGTCTGTTGTGGATGAGAGGGCTTGGGAAGTGAGTCAGTTGTTGTTTGCTGATGATACAGCACTGGTGGCTGATTCGGGTAAGAAACTGCAGAAGCTGGTGACTGAGTTTGGTAAAGTGTGTGAAAGAAGAAAGCTGAGAGTAAATGTGATTAAGAGCAAGGTTATTAGGTACCGTAGGGTTGAGGGACAAGTCAGTTGGGAGGTAAGTTTGAATGGAGAAAAACTGGAGAAAGTGAAGTGTTTTAGATATCTGGGAGTGAATTTGGCAGTGGATGGAACCATGGAAGCGGAAGTGAGTCACAGGGTGGGGGAGGGGGCGAAAGTTCTGGGAGCGTTGAAAAGTGTATGGAGGGCAAGAACATTATCTCAGAAATCAAAAATAGTTATGTTTGAAGAAATAGTGGTTCTAACAATGTTGTATGGTTGTGAGACATGGGTTATAGATGGGGTTGTGCGGAGGAGGGTGGATGTGTTGGAAATGAGACTTTTGAATACAATATGTGGTGTGAGGTGTTTTGATCGAGTAAGTAATGAAAGGGTAAGAGAGATGTGTGGTAATAAAAAGAGTGTGGTTGAGAGATCAGAAGAGGGTGTAATGAAATGGTTTGGTCTCATGGAGAGAATGAGTTAGGAAAGATTGTCAAAGAGGATATATGTGGCAGAGGTGATGGGAACGAGAAGTGGGAGACCAAATTGGAGGTGGAAGGATGGAGTGAAAAAGATTTTGAGCGATCGGGCCTGAACATGCAGGAGGGTGAAAGGCTTGCAAGGAATAGAGTGAATTGTAACAGTGTGGTATACCGGGGTCGACGTGCTGTCAATGGATTGAACCAGGGAATGTGAGGCATCTGGGGTAAACCATGGAAAGTTTTGTGGGGCCTGGATGTGGAAAGGGAGCTGTGGTTTCAGTGCATTATACATGACAGCTAGAGACTGAGTGTGAACGAATGTGGCCTTTGTTGTCTTTTCCCAGCGTTGCCTCATTTGCATGTGGGGGAAGGGTGTTTTCATTTCATGTGTGGTGGGGTGGCGACAGGAATGAATAAAGGCAGCAAGTATGAATGAAATACATGTGTATATATGTATATGTTTATGTATATATCTGTATACATTGAAATGTATAGGTATTTATATGTGCGTGTGTGTACTGTGTATGTATATACATGTGTATGTGGGTGGGTTGGGCCATTCTTTCGTCTGTTTCCTTGTGCTACCTCACTAACGCAGGAGACAGTGACAAAGTATAATAGTATAGTCAGGAGACAGTGACAAAGTATAATAGTATAGTCAGGAGACAGTGACAAAGTATAATAGTATAGTAATATGTATGGTGATAGGTGAGAAAGAATACTTCCTGTGCATTTCCCACGTGTTGTATAAGGCAGCTAAAGGGGACAGGAGCCTGGGGGGGCTAGAAACCCCCCTACCTGTATTTTACCTTTCTAAAAGGGGAAACAGAAGGAGTCATGCGGGAGTGCTCATCCTCCTCGAAGGCTCAGATTGGGGTGTCTAAATATGTGTATGTAACCAAGATGAGAAACAAGGAGAGATAAGTAGCATGTTTGAGGAAAGGAACTTGGATGTTTTGGCTCTGAGTGAAACGAAGCTCAAGGGTGAAGGGGAAGAGTGGTTTGGGAATGTCTTGGGAGTAAAGTCAGGGGTTGGTGAGAGGACAAGAGCAAAGGAAGGAGTAGCACTACTCCTGAAACAGGAGTTGTTGGAGTATGTGATAGAGTGTAAGAAGTAAACTAGATTGATATGAGTAAAACTGAAAGTGGATGAAGAGACATGGGTGATCATTGGTCCCTATGCACCTGGTCATGAGAAGAAAGATCATGAGAGGCAAGTGTTTTGGGAGCAGCTGAGTGAGTGTGTTAGCAGCTTTGATGCACAAGACTGGGTTATTGTGATGGGTGATTTTAATGCAAAGGTGAGTAATGTGGAAGTTGAGGGTATAATTGGTGTAAATGGGGTGTTCAGTGTTGTAAATGGAAATGATGGGCTTGTAGATTTGTGTTCTGAAAAAGGACTGGTGATTGGGAGTACCTGGTTTAAAAAGAGATATATATATAAGTATACGTATGTAAGTAGGAGAGATGGCCAGAGAGCGTTATTGGATTACGCGTTAATTGATAGGTGCGCAAAAGAGAGACTTTTAGATGTTAATGTGCTGAGAGGGGCAACTGGGGATGTCTGATCATTATCTTGTGGAAGCGAAGGTGAAGATATGTAGAGGATTTCAGAAAAGAAGAGAGAATGTTAGGGTGAAAGAGTGGTGAGAGTAAGTGAGATTGGGAAGAAGGCTTGTGTCAAGAAGTACCAGGAGAGAATGGAAAAAGGTAAGAGCATATGACATAAGGGGAGTGGGGGACGAATTGGATGTATTTAGGTAAGCAGTGGTGGCTTGCGCAAAAGATGCCTGTGGCATGAGAATGACGGGAGGTGGGCAGATTAGAAAGGGTAGTGAGTGGTGGGATGAAGAGGTACGATTGTTAGTGAAAGATAAGAGAGCGAGGCTTTTGGACAATTTTTGCAGGGAAATAGTGCAAATGACTGGGAGATGCATAAAAGAAAGAGGCAAGAGGTCAAGAGAAAGGTGCAAGAGGTGAATAAAAGGGCAAATGAGAGTTGGGGTGAGAGAGTATCATTAGATTTTAGGGAGAAAAAGATATTTTGGAAGGAGGCAAATAAAGTGCGTAAGACAAGAGAACAAATGGGAACATCAGTGAAGGGGGCAAATGGGGAGGTAATAACAAGTAGTAGTGAAGTGAGAGGGAGATGGAGTTAGTATTTTGAAGGTTTGTTGAATGTGTTTGATGATTGTGTCAGATGTAGGTGTTTTGGCCAAGTGATGTGCAAATTGAGAGGGGTCAGGGAGTATGATTTGGTAAACAGAGAATAGGTAGTGAAAGCTTTGCAGAAGATGAAAGCCAGCAAGGCGGCAGGTTTGGATAGTATTGCTTTGAAATTTATTAAAAAAAGGGGTGACTGTGTTGTTGACTGGTTGGTGAGTATATATATTGTGTGTATGGTTCATGGTGAAGTGCCTGAGGATTGGCAGAATGCATGTATAGTGCCATTGTACAAAAGCAAAGGGGATAAAGGTGAGTGTTCAAATTACAGAGGAATAAGTTTGTTGAGTATTCCTTGGAAAATATATGGGTGGGTATTGATCGAGAGGGTCAAGGCATGTACAGACCATCAGGTTGGGGAGGAGCAGTGTGGTTTCAGAAGTGGTAAAGGATGTGTGGATCAGGTGATTGCTTTGAAGGATGTATGTGAGAAATACTTAGAAAAGCAGATAAATTTGTATATAGCATTTATGGATCTGGAGAAGGCATATGATAGAGTTGATTGAGATGCTCTGTTAAAGGTATTAAGAGCATATGGTGAGGGAGGTAAGTTGCTAGAAGCAGTGAAAAGTTTTTATCGAGGATGTAACGAATGTGTATGTGAAGGAAGAGAGAAAAACTGGAGGAAGTTAAGTGTTTTAGATATCCGGGAGTGGATTTGGCAGCGGACAGAACCATGGAAGCAGAAGTGAGTCACAGGGTTGTGGAGGGAGCAAAGGTTTTGGGAGTGTTGAAGAATGTGTGGAAGGCGAGAACATTATCTCAGAGAGCAAAAATGGGTATGTTTGAAGGAATAGTGGTTCCAACAATGTTATATGGTTGTGAGGCATGGGCAGTAGATAGGGTTTTGTGGATGAGGGTGGATGTGTTGTAAATGAGATGTTTGAGGACAATTTGTGGTGTAAGGTGGTTTGATCGAGTAAGTAATTAAAGTGTAAGAGAGATGTGTGGGATTAAAAAGAGCAGAAGAGAGTGTATTGAAATGGTTTGGCCACATGGAGAGAATGAGTGAGGAAAGATTGACAAAGAGGATATATGTATCAAAGGTTGAGGGAACGAGAAGTTGGAGACCAAATTGGAGGTGGAAGGATGGAGTGAAAAAGATTTTGAGATATCGGGGCCTGAACATATAGGAGGGTGAAAGGCATGCAAGGAATAGAGTGAATTGGAACGATATGGTGTACCTGGGTTGACCTGCTGTCAGTGGATTGAACCAGGGCATGAGAAGCTTCAGAGGTAAACCATGGAAGGTTTTGTGGGCCCTGGATGTGGAAAGGGAGCTGTGGTTTTGGTGTATTACACATGACAGCTAGAGACTGAGTGCGAATGAATGTGGCCTATATTGTCTTTCCTGGCGCTACCCCGCGTGCATGCACGGATTGAGGGGGATGCCGTTTCATGTGTGGTGGGGTGGTGACAGGAATGGATGAAGGCATCACGTGTGAATATGTCAATGTGTATAAATGTATATGCATATGTTTTGGAAGGAGGTAAATGAAGTGTGTAAGACAAGGGAGCAAATGGGAACTTCAGTGAAGGGGGCTAATGGGGAGGTGATAACAAGTAGTGGTGATGTGAGAAGGAGATGGAGTGAGTATTTTGAAGGTTTATTGAATGTGTTCGATGATAGAGTGGCAGATATAGGGTGTTTTGGTCGAGGTGGTGTGCAAAGTGAGAGGGTTAGGGAAAATGATTTGGTAAACAGAGAAGAGGTAGTAAAAGCTTAGCGGAAGATGAAAGCCGGCAAGGCAGCAGGTTTGGATGGTATTGCAGTGGAATTTGTTAAAAAAAGGGGTGACTGTATTGTTGACTGGTTGGTAAGGTTATTTAATGTATGGTATGTATGATTCATGGTGAGGTGCCTGAGGATTGGCGGAATGCTTGCATAGTGCCATTGTACAAAGGCAAAGGGGATAAGAGCGAGTGCTCAAATTACAGAGGTATAAGTTTGTTGAGTATTCCTGGTAAATTATATGGGAGGGTATTGATAGAGAGGGTGAAGGCATGTACAGAGCATCAGATTGGGGATGAGCAGTGTGGTTTCAGAAGTGGTAGAGGATGTGTGGATCAGATGTTTGCTTTGAAGAATGTATGTGAGAAATACTTAGACAAGCAAATGGATTTGTATGTAGCATTTATGGATCTTGAGAAGGCATATGATAGAGTTGATAGAGATGCTCTGTGGAAGGTATTAAGAATATATGGTGTGAGAGGCAAGTTTTTAGAAGCAGTGAAAAGTTTTTATCAAGGATGTAAGGCATGTGTACGTGTAGGAAGAGAGGAAAGTTATTGGTTCTCAGTGAATGTAGGTCTGCAGCAGGGGTGTGTGATGTCTCCATGGTTGTTCAATTTGTTTATGGATGGGGTTGTTAGGGAGGTGAATGCAAGAGTTTTGGAAAGAGGGGCAAGTATGCAGTCTGTTGTGGATGAGAGAGCTTGGGAAGTGAGTCAGTTGTTGTTCGCTGATTAGACAGCGCTGGTGGCTGATTCATGTGAGAAACTGCAGAAGCTGGTGACTGAGTTTAGTAAAGTATGTGAAAGAAGAAAGTTGAGAGTAAATGTGAATAAGAGCAAGGTTATTAGGTACAGTAGGGTTGAGGGTCAAGTCAATTGGGAGGTAAGTTTGAATGGAGAAAAACTGGAGGAAGTGAAGTGTTTTAGATATCTGGGAGTGGATCTGGTAGCGGATGGAACCATGGAAGCAGAAGTGAATCATAGGGTGGGGGAGGGGGCGAAAATTCTGGGAGCCTTGAAGGATGTTTGGAAGTCGAGAACACTATCTTGGAAAGCAAAAATGGGTATGTTTGAAGGAATAGTGGTTCCAACAATGTTGTATGGTTGTGAGGCGTGGGCTATGGATAGAGTTGTGCGCAGGAGGGTGGATGTGCTGGAAATGAGATGTTTGAGGATAGTATGTGATGTGAGGTGGTTTGATCGAGTAAGTAATGTGAGGGTAAGAGAAATGTGTGGAAATAAAAAGAGTGTGGTTGAGGGAGCAGAAGAGGGTGTTTTGAAATGGTTTGGTCACATGGAGAGAATGAGTAAGGAAAGATTGACCAAGAGGATATATGTGTCGGAGGTGTGGAGGGAACGAGGAGAAGTGGGAGACCAAATTGGAGGTAGAAAGATGGAGTGAAAAAGATTTTGAGTGATCGGGGCCTGAACATGCAGGAGGGTGAAAGGAGGGCAAGGAATAGAGTGAATTGGATCGATGTGGTATACCGGGGTCGACTTGCTGTCAATGGATTGAACCAGGGCATGTGAAGCGTCTGGGGTAAACCATAAATGTATATGTATATATACGTTGAAATGTATAGATATGTACATGTGCATGTGTGGGCGCGTATGTATATACATATATATGTGGATGGGTTGGGCTATTTTTTCGTTTGTTTCCCCGTGCTACCTCGCCAACGCGGAAGACAGCAACTAAGAAATATAAAATATTTCTATATTTATATATCATTTATCATACTTTGTCGCTGTCTCCCGCATTAGCGAGGTAGCGCAAGGAAACAGACGAAAGAAAGGCCCACCCCACCCACATATACCTGTATATACAAACATGTCCACACACGCACATGTACATACTTATACATTTCAATGTATACATAGATATACATACACAGACGTATATTAACATGTACATAATTCATACTTGCTGCCTTTATTAATTCCCATTGCCAACCCGCCACACATGAAATGACAACCCTCTCCTCCCGCACGCTCGTTAGGTAGCGCTAGGAAAAGACAACAAAGGCCATGTTCGTTCACACTCAGTCTCAAACTGTCATGTATAATGCACCAAAATCTCAGCACCTTTTCCACATCCAGGCCCCACAAAACTTTCCATGATTTACCTCAGACACTTCACATGCCCTGGTTCAATCCATTAACAGCATGTCAACCCAGATATACCATATCGTCCCAATTCATTCTATTCCTTGCACGCCCTTCACCCTCCTGCATGTTCAGGCCTGAATATAACTGTATTTTCTTGTATTTCAAAAAGATGTTTGTGATTTACTTTATGAAACATGTTCAGAATTTTTAACACTTGGATTAAGTTGCCATTATGTTTACATTTTTTAAGGGAGAAGAGATCCAATTGTTTTAGCTTCTCTTTGTATGCCAGATTTGTAAGGGATGGGATCAATTCTGTTGGACGTCTTTGTATTTGCTGTAATTTATCCTCATCTTTTTTCATAGTATTATATTTTTTTTTATTATAATTTGTCGCTGTCTCCCGCGTTTGCGAGGTAGCGCAAGGAAACAGACGAAAGAAATGGCCCAACCCCCCCCATACACATGTATATACATACGTCCACACACGCAAATATACATACCTACACAGCTTTCCATGGTTTACCCCAGACGCTTCACATGCCTTGATTCAATCCACTGACAGCACGTCAACCCCGGTATACCACATCGCTCCAATTCACTCTATTCCTTGCCCTCCTTTCACCCTCCTGCATGTTCAGGCCCCGATCACACAAAATCTTTTTCACTCCATCTTTCCACCTCCAATTTGGTCTCCCTCTTCTCCTCGTTCCCTCCACCTCTGACACATATATCCTCTTGGTCAATCTTTCCTCACTCATTCTCTCCATGTGCCCAAACCACTTCAAAACACCCTCTTCTGCTCTCTCAACCACGCTCTTTTTATTTCCACACATCTCTCTTACCCTTACGTTACTCACTCGATCAAACCACCTCACACCACACATTGTCCTCAAACATCTCATTTCCAGCACATCCATCCTCCTGTGCACAACTCTATCCATAGCCCACGCCTCGCAACCATACAACATTGGTGGAACCACTATTCCTTCAAACATACCCATTTTTGCTTTCCGAGATAATGTTCTCGACTTCCACACATTCTTCAAGGCCCCCAGAATTTTCGCCCCCTCCCCCACCCTATGATCCACTTCCGCTTCCATGGTTCCATCCGCTGCCAGATCCACTCCCAGATATCTAAAACACTTCACTTCCTCCAGTTTTTCTCCATTCAAACTCACCTCCCAATTGACTTGACCCTCAACCTTACTGTACCTAATAACCTTGCTCTTATTCACATTTACTCTTAACTTTCTTCTTCCACACACTTTACCAAACTCAGTCACCAGCTTCTGCAGTTTCTCACATGAATCAGCCACCAGCGCTGTATCATCAGCGAACAACAACTGACTCACTTCCCAAGCTCTCTCATCCCCAACAGACTTCATACTTGCCCCTCTTTCCAAAACTCTTGCATTTACCTCCCTAACAACCCCATCCATAAACAAATTAAACAACCATGGAGACATCACACACCCCTGCCGCAAACCTACATTCACTTTTTTCATAGTATGAGGACCAAAACTGGACTGCATATTCAAGGTGTGGTCTTACTTGAGAATTATAAAGTGTGAAAATTTTTTCTGGTGTCTGTTATGTTCCTGGCTATGAAACCTTACATTTAGTTGCCTTTTTTACTTGCTGCTTGACACTGTTTAGTGTACTTCAGATTGTTGCTAATGATTCTTCCAAAGTCCTTTTCTTCATTTACTTTAGTTAGAGAGTTTCTGAAGAGTTTGTTGTCATAACATATATTCTTGGCTCCAGAGTGCATAACTTTACACTTTTCTGCATTGTCTCCAGAGTACCTAACTTTACACGTCTGCATTGTCTCCAGAGTGCATTTACACGTCTGCATTGTCTCCATTGTGCATAACTTTACACTTGTTCGCATTAAACTTCATTTGCCATCTGTCTGACCACTCTGCTAGTAAGTTAAGATCTCTTTGAATCATTTCACAGTTCTGCCTGTTTACAGCTCTACCTCCTAGTTTAGTTTCATCAGCAAATTTTGAGATCTTAGATATGAGATCGAGTTTTAGGTCATTAATGTATATTATGAAAAGAATTGTGCATAAGATCAACCCTAGTGGCACACCACATGATACGTCTAGCCAATTTGAGGCTTTGCCATTTAATACTACACCCTGCTTTCTTCTGGTAAGCCAGTCTTTGATCCACCTACAGAGTTCTTCACTGATTCCATGTGCTTCAAGTTTTTGTAAAAGTCTTGTGAGGTACTTCATCAAAAGCCTTTTGGAAATATGAATATGCTACATCAGACAGTATTTTTTTGTCCTAATTCTGATGAATTGTATTAAAATATTCCAGGAAATTTATCAGACAGTATCTTCTATTGCAGAAACCATGTTGGTTGTCCGACATAATTCTTTGTTCTAGAAATGTGGCAATTTTATCTTATTATTTTTTCCATCATTATACCTAATACTGACATTAGGCTAATTTAGCATTAGTTCAAGGCACACTTTTTGGAAGTCGAGAACATTATCTCGGAAAGCAAAAATGGGTATGTTTGAAGGAATAGTGGTTCCAACAATGTTGTATGGTTGCGAGGCGTGGGCTATGGATAGAGTTGTGCGCAGGAGGATGGATGTGCTGGAAATGAGATGTTTGAGGACAATGTGTGGTGTGAGGTGGTTTGATCGAGTGAGTAACGTAAGGGTAAGAGAGATGTGTGGAAATAAAAAGAGTGTGGTTGAGAGAGCAGAAGAGGGTGTTTTGAAGTGGTTTGGGCATATGGAGAGAATGAGTGAGGAACGATTGACCAAGAGGATATATGTGTCAGAGGTGGAGGGAACGAGGAGAAGAGGGAGACCAAATTGGAGGTGGAAAGATGGAGTGAAAAAGATTTTGTGTGATCGGGGCCTGAACATGCAGGAGGGTGAAAGGAGGGCAAGGAATAGAGTGAATTGGAGCGATGTGGTATACCGGGGTTGACGTGCTGTCAGTGGATTGAATCAAGGCATGTGAAGCGTCTGGGGTAAACCATGGAAAGCTGTGTAGGTATGTATATTTGCGTGTGTGGACGTATGTATATACATGTGTATGGGGGGGGGGTTGGGCCATTTCTTTCGTCTGTTTCCTTGCGCTACCTCGCAAATGCGGGAGACAGCGACAAAGTATAATAAAAAAAAAAATATATAATATATATGATACAGCACTGGTGGCTGATTCATGTGAGAAACTGCAGAAGCTGATGACTGAGTTTGGTAAAGTGTGTGAAAGAAGAAAGTTAAGAGTAAATGTGAATAAGAGCAAGGTTATTAGGTAGTTTGGTAAAGTGTGTGAAAGAAGAAAGTTAAGAGTAAATGTGAATAAGAGCAAGGTTATTAGGTACAGTAGGGTTGAGGGTTGAGTGAACTGGGAGGTAAGTATGAATGGAGAAAAACTGGAGGAAGTAAAGTGTTTTAGATATCTGGGAGTGGATCTGGCAGCGGATGGAACCATGGAAGTGGAAGTGAATCATAGGGTGGGGGAGGGGGCGAAAATCCTGGGAGCCTTGAAGAATGTGTGGAAGTCGAGAACATTATCTCGGAAAGCAAAAATGGGTATGTTTGAAGGAATAGTGGTTCCAACAATGTTGTATGGTTGCGAGGCGTGGGCTATGGATAGAGTTGTGCGCAGGAGGGTGGATGTTCTGGAAATGAGATGTTTGAGGACAATATGTGGTGTGAGGTGGTTTGATTGAGTAAGTAATAATAGGGTAAGAGAGATGTGTGGAAATAAAAAGGGTGTGGTTGAGAGAGCAGAAGAGGGTGTTTTGAAATGGTTTGGGCACATGGAGAAAATGAGTGAGGAAAGATTGACCAAGAGGATATATGTGTCGGAGGTGGAGGGAACGAGGAGAAGTGGGAGACCAAATTGGAGGTGGAAAGATGGAGTGAAAAAGATTTTGAGTGATCGGGGCCTGAACATGCAGGAGGGTGAAAGGCGGGCAAGGAATAGAGTGAATTGGATCGATGTGGTATACCGGGGTTGACGTGCTGTCAGTGGATTGAATCAGGGCATGTGAAGCGTCTGGGGTAAACCATGGAAAGCTGTGTAGGTATGTATATTTGCGTGTGTGGACGTGTATGTATATACATGTGTATGGGGGTGGGTTGGGCCATTTCTTTCGTCTGTTTCCTTGCGCTAACTCACAAACGCGGGAGACAGCGACAAAGCTAAAATATATATATATATATATATTTTTTTTTTTTTTTTTTTTTGCTTTGTTGCTATCTCCCGCGTTTGCGAGGTAGCGCAAGGAAACAGACGAAAGAAATGGCCCAACCCATACACATGCCTTGATTCAATCCACTGACAGCACGTCAACCCCGGTATACCACATCGCTCCAATTCACTCTATTCTTTGCCCTCCTTTCACCCTCCTGCATGTTCAGGCCCCGATCACACAAAATCTTTTTCACTCCATCTTTCCACCTCCAATTTGGTCTCCCTCTTCTCCTCGTTCCCTCCACCTCTGACACATATATCCTCTTGGTCAATCTTTCCTCACTCATTCTCTCCATGTGACCAAACCATTTCAAAACACCCTCTTCTGCTCTCTCAACCACGCTCTTTTTATTTCCACACATCTCTCTTATCCTTACGTTACTTACTCGATCAAACCACCTCACACCACACATTGTCCTCAAACATCTCATTTCCAGCACATCCATCCTCCTGCGCACAACTCTATCCACAGTCCACGCCACGCAACCATACAACATTGTTGGAACCACTATTCCTTCAAACATACCCATTTTTGCTTTCCGAGACAATGTTCTCGACTTCCATACATTCTTCAAGGCTCCCAGAATTTTTGCCCCCTCCCCCACCCTATGATCCACTTCCGCTTCCATGGTTCCATCCGCTGCCAGATCCACTCCCAGATATATCTAAAACACTTCACTTCCTCCAGTTTTTCTCCATTCAAACTCACCTCCCAATTGAATTGACCCTCAACCCTACTGTACCTAATAACCTTGCTCTTATTCACATTTACTCTTAACTTTCTTCTTTCACACACTTTACCAAACTCAGTCACCAGCTTCTGCAGTTTCTCACATGAATCAGCCACCAGCGCTGTATCATCAGCGAACAACAACTGACTCACTTCCCAAGCTCTCTCATCCCCAACAGACTTCATACTTGCCCCTCTTTCCAAAACTCTTGCATTCACCTCCCTAACAACCCCATCCATAAACAAATTAAACAACCATGGAGACATCACACACCCCTGCCGCCAACCTACATTTACTGAGAACCAATCACTTTCCTCTCTTCCTACACGTACACATGCCTTACATCCTCGATAAAAACTTTTCACTGCTTCTAACAACTTGCCTCCCACACCATATATTCTTAATACCTTCCACAGAGCATCTCTATCAACTCTATCATATGCCTTCTCCAGATCCATAAATGCTACATACAAATCCATTTGCTTTTCTAAGTATTTCTCACATACATTCTTCAAAGCAAACACCTGATCCACACATCCTCTACCACTTCTGAAACCACACTGCTCTTCCCCAATCTGATGCTCTGTACATGCCTTCACCCTCTCAATCAATACCCTCCCATATAATTTGCCAGGAATACTCAACAAACTTATACCTCTGTAATTTGAGCACTCACTCTTATCCCCTTTGCCTTTGTACAATGGCACTATGCACGCATTCCGCCAATCCTCAGGCACCTCACCATGAGTCATACATACATTAAATAACCTTACCAACCAGTCAACTATACAGTCACCCCCTTTTTTAATAAATTCCACTGCAATACCATCCAAACCTGCTGCCTTGCCGGCTTTCATCTTCCGCAAAGCTTTCACTACCTCTTCTCTGTTTACCAACTCATTTTCCCTAACCCTCTCACTTTGCACACCACCTCGACCAAAACACCCTATATCTGCCACTCTATCATCAAACACATTCAACAAACCTTCAAAATACTCACTCCATCTCCTTCTCACATCACCACTACTTGTTATCACCTCCCCATTTGCGCCCTTCACTGAAGTTCCCATTTGCTCCCTTGTCTTACGCACTTTATTTACCTCCTCCCAGAACATCTTTTTATTCTCCCTAAAATTTAATGATACTCTCTCACCCCAACTCTCATTTGCCCTTTTTTTCACCTCTTGCACCTTTCTCTTGACCTCCTGTCTCTTTCTTTTATACATCTCCCACTCAATTGCATTTTTTCCCTGCAAAAATCATCCAAATGCCTCTCTCTTCTCTTTCGCTAATACTCTTACTTCTTCATCCCACCACTCACTACCCTTTCTAATCAACCCACCTCCCACTCTTCTCATGCCACAAGCATCTTTTGCGCAATCCATCACTGATTCCCTAAATACATCCCATTCCTCCCCCACTCCCCTTACTTCCATTGTTCTCACCTTTTTCCATTCTGTACTCAGTCTCTCCTGGTACTTCCTCACACAGGTCTCCTTCCCAAGCTCACTTACTCTCACCACCCTCTTCTCCCCAACATTCACTCTTCTTTTCTGAAAACCCCTACAAATCTTCACCTTCGCCTCCACAAGATAATGATCAGACATCCCTCCAGTTGCACCTCTCAGCACATTAACATCCAAAATTCTCTCTTTCGCACGCCTGTCAATTAACACGTAATCCAATAACGCTTTCTGGCCATCTCTCCTACTTACATAAGTCTACTTATGTATATCTCGCTTTTTAAACCAGGTATTCCCAATCATCAGTCCTTTTTCAGCACATAAATCTACAAGCTCTTCACCATTTCCATTTACAACACTGAACACCCCTTGTATACCAATTATTCCCTCAACTGCCACATTACTCACCTTTGCATTCAAATCACCCATCACTATAACCCGGTCTCGTGCATCAAAACCACTAACACACTCATTCCTATATATATAGGAATTTTTTTTTTTTTTTTTTTTTTATACTTTGTCGCTGTCTCCCGCATTTGCGAGGTAGCGCAAGGAAACAGACGAAAGAAATGGCCCAACCCCCCCATACACATGTATATACATACGTCCACACACGCAAATATACATACCTACACAGCTTTCCATGGTTTACCCCAGACGCTTCACATGCCTTGATTCAATCCACTGACAGCACGTCAACCCCGGTATACCACATCGCTCCAATTCACTCTATTCCTTGCCCTCCTTTCACCCTCCTGCATGTTCAGGCCCCGATCACACAAAATCTTTTTCACTCCATCTTTCCACCTCCAATTTGGTCTCCCTCTTCTCCTTGCTTCCCTCCACCTCCGACACATATATCCTCTTGGTCAATCTTTCCTCACTCATCCTCTCCATGTGCCCAAACCACTTCAAAACACCCTCTTCTGCTCTCTCAACCACGCTCTTTTTATTTCCACACATCTCTCTTACCCTTACGTTACTCACTCGATCAAACCACCTCACACCACACATTGTCCTCAAACATCTCATTTCCAGCACATCCATCCTCCTGCGCACAACTCTATCCATAGCCCACGCCTCGCAACCATACAACATTGTTGGAACCACTATTCCTTCAAACATACCCATTTTTGCTTTCCGAGATAATGTTCTCGACTTCCACACATTCTTCAAGGCCCCCAGAATTTTCGCCCCCTCCCCCACCCTATGATCCACTTCCGCTTCCATGGTTCCATCCGCTGCCAGATCCACTCCCAGATATCTAAAACACTTCACTTCCTCCAGTTTTTCTCCATTCAAACTCACCTCCCAATTGACTTGACCCTCAACCCTACTGTACCTAATAACCTTGCTCTTATTCACATTTACTCTTAACTTTCTTCTTCCACACACTTTACCAAACTCAGTCACCAGCTTCTGCAGTTTCTCACATGAATCAGCCACCAGCGCTGTATCATCAGCGAACAACAACTGACTCACTTCCCAAGCTCTCTCATCCCCAACAGACTTCATACTTGCCCCTCTTTCCAAAACTCTTGCATTTACCTCCCTAACAACCCCATCCATAAACAAATTAAACAACCATGGAGACATCACACACCCCTGCCGCAAACCTACATTCACTGAGAACCAATCACTTTCCTCTCTTCCTACACGTACACATGCCTTACATCCTCGATAAAAACTTTTCACTGCTTCTAACAACTTTCCTCCCACACCATATATTCTTAATACCTTCCACAGAGCATCTCTATCAACTCTATCATATGCCTTCTCCAGATCCATAAATGCTACATACAAATCCATTTGCTTTTCTAAGTATTTCTCACATACATTCTTCAAAGCAAACACCTGATCCACACATCCTCTACCACTTCTGAAACCACACTGCGCCTTCACCCTCTCAATCAATACCCTCCCATATAATTTACCAGGAATACTCAACAAACTTATACCTCTGTAATTCGAGCACTCACTCTTATCCCCTTTGCCTTTGTACAATGGCACTATGCACGCATTCCGCCAATCCTCAGGCACCTCACCATGAGTCATACATACATTAAATAACCTTACCAACCAGTCAACTATACAGTCACCCCCTTTTTTAATAAATTCCACTGCAATACCATCCAAACCTGCTGCCTTGCCGGCTTTCATCTTCCGCAAAGCTTTCACTACCTCTTCTCTGTTTACCAACTCATTTTCCCTAACCCTCTCACTTTGCACACCACCTCGACCAAAACACCCTATATCTGCCACTCTATCATCAAACACATTCAACAAACCTTCAAAATACTCACTCCATCTCCTTCTCACATCACCACTACTTGTTATCACCTCCCCATTTGCGCCCTTCACTGAAGTTCCCATTTGCTCCCTTGTCTTACGCACTTTATTTACCTCCTCCCAGAACATCTTTTTATTCTCCCTAAAATTTAATGATACTCTCTCACCCCAACTCTCATTTGCCCTTTTTTTCACCTCTTGCACCTTTCTCTTGACCTCCTGTCTCTTTCTTTTATACATCTCCCACTCAATTGCATTTTTTCCCTGCAAAAATCATCCAAATGCCTCTCTCTTCTCTTTCGCTAATACTCTTACTTCTTCATCCCACCACTCACTACCCTTTCTAATCAACCCACCTCCCACTCTTCTCATGCCACAAGCATCTTTTGCGCAATCCATCACTGATTCCCTAAATACATCCCATTCCTCCCCCACTCCCCTTACTTCCATTGTTCTCACCTTTTTCCATTCTGTACTCAGTCTCTCCTGGTACTTCCTCACACAGGTCTCCTTCCCAAGCTCACTTACTCTCACCACCCTCTTCTCCCCAACATTCACTCTTCTTTTCTGAAAACCCCTACAAATCTTCACCTTCGCCTCCACAAGATAATGATCAGACATCCCTCCAGTTGCACCTCTCAGCACATTAACATCCAAAATTCTCTCTTTCGCACGCCTGTCAATTAACACGTAATCCAATAACGCTTTCTGGCCATCTCTCCTACTTACATAAGTCTACTTATGTATATCTCGCTTTTTAAACCAGGTATTCCCAATCATCAGTCCTTTTTCAGCACATAAATCTACAAGCTCTTCACCATTTCCATTTACAACACTGAACACCCCTTGTATACCAATTATTCCCTCAACTGCCACATTACTCACCTTTGCATTCAAATCACCCATCACTATAACCCGGTCTCGTGCATCAAAACCACTAACACACTCATTCCTATATATATAGGAATTTTTTTTTTTTTTTTTTTTTATACTTTGTCGCTGTCTCCCGCATTTGCGAGGTAGCGCAAGGAAACAGACGAAAGAAATGGCCCAACCCCCCCCATACACATGTATATACATACGTCCACACACGCAAATATACATACCTACACAGCTTTCCATGGTTTACCCCAGACGCTTCACATGCCTTGATTCAATCCACTGACAGCACGTCAACCCCGGTATAACCACATCGCTCCAATTCACTCTATTCCTTGCCCTCCTTTCACCCTCCTGCATGTTCAGGCCCCGATCACACAAAATCTTTTTCACTCCATCTTTCCACCTCCAATTTGGTCTCCCTCTTCTCCTTGCTCCCTCCACCTCCGACACATATATCCTCTTGGTCAATCTTTCCTCACTCATCCTCTCCATGTGCCCAAACCACTTCAAAACACCCTCTTCTGCTCTCTCAACCACGCTCTTTTTATTTCCACACATCTCTCTTACCCTTATGTTACTCACTCGATCAAACCACCTCACACCACACATTGCCCTCAAGCATCTCATTTCCAGCACATCCATCCTCCTGCGCACAACTCTATCCATAGCCCACGCCTCGCAACCATACAACATTGTTGGAACCACTATTCCTTCAAACATACCCATTTTTGCTCTCCGAGATAATGTTCTCGACTTCCACACATTCTTCAAGGCCCCCAGAATTTTCGCCCCCTCCCCCACCCTATGATCCACTTCCGCTTCCATGGTTCCATCCGCTGCCAGATCCACTCCCAGATATCTAAAACACTTCACTTCCTCCAGTTTTTCTCCGTTCAAACTCACCTCCCAATTGACTTGACCCTCAACCCTACTGTACCTAATAACCTTGCTCTTATTCACATTTACTCTTAACTTTCTTCTTCCACACACTTTACCAAACTCAGTCACCAGCTTCTGCAGTTTCTCACATGAATCAGCCACCAGCGCTGTATCATCAGCGAACAACAACTGACTCACTTCCCAAGCTCTCTCATCCCCAACAGACTTCATACTTGCCCCTCTTTCCAAAACTCTTGCATTTACCTCCCTTACAACCCCATCCATAAACAAATTAAACAACCATGGAGACATCACACACCCCTGCCGCAAACCTACATTCACTGAGAACCAATCACTTTCCTCTCTTCCTACACGTACACATGCCTTACATCCTCGATAAAAACTTTTCACTGCTTCTAACAACTTTCCTCCCACCCCATATATTCTTAATACCTTCCACAGAGCATCTCTATCAACTCTATCATATGCCTTCTCCAGATCCATAAATGCTACATACAAATCCATTTGCTTTTCTAAGTATTTCTCACATACATTCTTCAAAGCAAACACCTGATCCACACATCCTCTACCACTTCTGAAACCACACTGCTCTTCCCCAATCTGATGCTCTGTACATGCCTTCACCCTCTCAATCAATACCCTCCCATATAATTTACCAGGAATACTCAACAAACTTATACCTCTGTAATTCGAGCACTCACCCTTATCCCCTTTGCCTTTGTACAATGGCACTATGCACGCATTCCGCCAATCCTCAGGAATTACATAGATAAATTTGCTAGTTTCCAGTCAGTTGGCACTTGAACATCCGGTAGAGATCTGTCGAATGTTTTTGATATGGGGTATATCAGCTGCCTCCTGACCTCTTTTAAAAATCTCAGAGCTAAGTTATCTAGGCCATTGGATTTTATAGTATTTGATTGACCTAGGTTTTTAATTACTTGAGAGCTCTTTATTTCTCTAACCTTCAACTCTGCTTCATCAGATCCTTTAAACATTTTCATTGGTTGCAGTATTGAGATGTTTCTTCAATTGTGAATACGGACTTAAAGGGATGATTTGGTATGGCTGCCATTTCACTGTTGTCAGTAGTTTGTGTGTCATGTTCATTTTGTAATGTCTTCCTTTGTCTTATATATGCGAAGAATTCCTTAGGATTATTTTTTTTCCTTGTGTTTACTCTGTTTTATTACCTTCTTACATTCTCTTTGGATTTTGATTACTTCCTGGTGATTTTCATTGGTTCCCATTGATTTGAATTTCTTATATGTTTTCTTCTTGTGACAGGTTAGTTTTTCTATTCTCCTATTCAGCCATGATAGTTTCGAAATATTGCAAGTTCTCTTTGTAATTCATGGAATGTTTTTTTAATCTGGAGTAATATTTTTTTAGAATTATTCCACATTTCCTCTTCTGTGTGGACGTCAAAAAGTTTTGTCCAATTGTTACAGCAAATCTCGTGTCTAATGTTTTCAAATTTGCTTGCCTGTAATCTGAGATCAAGAGTTTGTTGTTATTTATTTCATAACCTAAGTTTATTCCGTATCAAACTGTGATTGCTGTTTGACAAACTCTCGCCTTCTTTGCAAGAGTTGATTAAGTTTGTGTCACTGGTGACAACGAGATCAAGAATGTTTTTACCTCCACATGATTTTTTTGATTAACTGTTCTAGAAAAGCACCTTGAATCAGTTCCAGAATCTCGTTCCCTCTCAACAACCTGTTAACGTGTTCCAGTTTATGTTTGGACTGTTTAAGTCTTCTGCTATTATAACCTCTCTACTATTTATTATAGTTTTATTTCATTGTATAACATCTTATTGTCGTCATCTTTTAGATTATACTTAATCGCTGTTTCCCTGCGTCAGCAAGTAGTGCCAGGAAACAGACGAAGAATGGCCCATCTACTCATTTACACACATACATACATAAACACCCATACAGGCACATATACATATTCACACATGTACATATTTATATTTGCTTGCCTTCATCCATTCCTGGCGCTGTCCCGCTCCTCAGGAAACAGTATTGCTACCCTGCTACTTCAGCGAGGTAGTCAGGAAAACAGACAAAAAAGGCCACATTCGTTCACACTCAGTCTCTAGTTGTCATGTAATGCATTACAGAAAAAGGTATCCTGCACAATTTCAGATATGGTCCCCATTGGGTCATACATATTACTCCTTACCCCATTGTGTTGTGTGGGTATTTGAAGCTCTCAATCTTTTTTTTTTCTCTCTCTCTTTTACATAAGTCACCTCTGTTTAATTTTAACTGAAAGTAGAGACAACCCGTATAAGTATGGATTTGGTGCCTGATCCATTAACCAGGTCATGATCAGGTATGTTCCTTGAAGGCTTAAAACTTTGTAAATTGCTGGTATTTATGGTCACTTTGTTCAATGTATTCCAACCTTCCACCACCCTTGCACTAAACCAGTACTTCTTAACATTATTTCTACTTTTTCCCAGTTTCTTGACATGGCACCTGGTTATGCTGGTGCTGCACCTCTTATAGAACTGTTCAGTGTAAATTTTGTCTACCTGATTTCTAAATCTAAAAGCTGTTACCAGGTCTCCTTGTCTCTCCTTGCTTTCATGGGAAGTAGCTTTATAGTCCTCAGCCTCTCATTATAGCATAGTTCTCTTGATTCAGGTACCCCTTAGTTACTCTTCCCTTTACCTGTCTCAATCAAATCCCTGTGATTCTTATGTGTAGTGACCAGACTTGTGACGCAAAGTCCAGTTTGGATGAATACAGTGTGTGTTCTGAATAGTTTATCGAACACATCTTTATTCACAAACTGGAATGTGATTCAAATATTTGCCAGTAGACTGCTTACCACTTTCACAGTTCTCCTTATACATATCTCTGGCAACAAATTAGGCATATTGCCAACCCCTAGGTCTCTTTCTCAAACAAATTCTGTAATTCTTTTCTCGTGAGATAATAATCACATTTAGGCCTTCTTTGACTGTCACATCCTCATCATCTTGCATTTACTTGGATTGAATCTTAAATACATCTTTTTTTCTTTATGCAAATCTCTGCAACCACATGAAGCACATTTGAGTATTTTAGGAACATCAAGACTCATTCATAGCTGGGATCCATACCTTTTGTATTGGTCACAACCTTGCCTTTTTAAGAAGTCAGAATATTCATTGAAGCCCTTGGTTGTGAATAGGCATGAGGTATCTTCCCTCTCCTCCTGTTGTCTTTCTTTCTTCAAGTACCTGAGTTCCTCAGAATGTGAATCCAGCATCTCACTCACAGCTGATCTGATTCTTCAGGCTCTTCAGAGCCAACACTTGGTGAGTCGTAATTGTCTGTTGTTTTTGTCTGCCCCAAAACCTGAGAAATCATGCATAAACACTTTACCTCAAACACCATTCATTGTTGTGGATGTGACTTCCTCCCACTACTTAGCAATGTTGCTTGCAGCATTCGTGATGTAATTTTTCCACCCCTTTCTGATCAAAGGCTTACCTTCCACATCTGTGACTTTGAGCTGGTGGAATGTTTTCCTCAAGTAAAATTGCTTGAAGGTAGCTGTCAAACCCTGATCCACGGATGGAAGCACGAAAGTGGTGTTTTTAGGGAGGGATTCCACCATGAAATCTGGATTCATCTCAGTTAGATATCGAGGATTCTCATATAGGGCCCATGCTTAACTTCCATACATCATCATTTGGACTAGTTGCTTCAAACAAGCCCCTCTTGGCCCTCCCAGATAGTGACTTCTCTTTCCACACATTCCTCAATGCTCTCAGGACCTTTTTCCCACACCCACTCTAGGACTAACTTTATCTCCAGTGCTTCTGTTCACTGCCATGTTCACTCCCAGATATCTAAAATTAACATTTTACTTCCACCAGGTTTTCTCCATTCAAACTCACGGCCTTAACTCATTTGTCTCAGACCACTGCTAAACCTAATAGATTTGCTTTTACTCACATTTTCTTTAATTCTCTCATTTCACACTCTCCCAAACTCAGAAACTAATCTACTTGCCAAGACGCTAATTTCATTTCATCTTTCAGTCACTCACACTCCTTCCCTGCAAGTAGCACCCATACACATCTCTTTTTTTCTTTCACTAGCAACTTAATATAGTCATCCTACCATTCACTGCCCTTTCTCACATGCCCACTTCCCACCTTTAGCATACCATACACTTCTCTTGTAGTCATCAGCATTCCTCACCCACTTTCTTAGACTTGTTATTCTCACCTTTTGCCGTTCAACACTCAGTCTCCTCTGGTATGTCTTCACGCAAACCTTTTTTCCAAGCTCACTCACTTTCACCACCCATTTCCCACTTATATCATTCCGTCTTTCCTGAAAATTTCAGCACATGTTCATCCATGCCTCTTCCAAGTAATGATGTATATTGACAACCCACCAGCTGCCCCTCTCATCATATTCACATCCAAGAGTCCTTTTATTGCATATCTAACTACATAATCCAATAATACCAGCGTACCATCTTTCATTCTCACTCATATATAGTTTGTGTCTGCAAAAAACATTGTCCACCTCTATATATGTTCAAAGATGATATGCTGCTAAGGGTTATTGTGGGTACAAGCATATGATGCTCTCACTGAACTCATCGTACAGATGATTGTCAAGAATAGTGTTTCTAATGGTGTGAGCACCAGCAACCTGCCTCAGTATGCCTCAGGCTATGTTGAGGGAAGGACTTTCTTTTCATTTCCTTGTGGCTACTTCATTCTGGGAATTTTGCTTTTGAGTGATGTATTTCTTCCAAATGTACTTCGAGATATTTGGCTCTTACCTTTCTAAGGAAGAGAAAACCTGAATTCTTGCCTGGAAGCAAGAAAATATGGGTACACATGAGATTTCTAGGCACACTTGGCACCCAAAATGAACAGTCAGGTGGCTGTTTCCTGCAACACCTCATCAGTGCCTTCCCTCATTTAGGAGATAAGACCCTATGGACTTAAAGCATAGACCTGAAATACTTCAGGTACCTTGCTAATTCCATGCCCAGATTTCTATAGATAGTAATTAAAGCCAAAGGAGAGATGACAAAGTTCTAAAATGTATGGTATACAAGGTATTTTGTGGACACTATGTATGTATATCCATTGTTTTAAAGTCAGGAGGTCACTAGTCCTTTTTCAGTACACAACTCCACAAACTGTGTCACTACTGTCATTCACAAGACTGGATACCTCCTGCCGTAATTATACCCTCAACTGCCACATAACCCACTTTTGCATTAGAATTGCCCATTATTGCCTACTTTGAGAACTGCTGATGTAAGGTATTGGAGATTATGGCATCTAGAAAATACACAGTATTTAGGGTTTTTCTCTACAGTTGTTTTTGTGAGGTATTATACTCTCCTTTTTAACACTTCAATAGATACTGAGCAGCAGATTTGTTGAAAATATGAGCAAAGGTATGGAAACATTGAGATCCCATTAATTGCTCTCTGATACTACTTGCTTGCGATGTGCTAGAATTTTCAAAGCCCACAGATCATATACTGTAAGTATAGGTAAGTCAGATTTGTTTATAGGATATACATGTATATGAGAGTTGGGGTGAGAGGGTATCATTAGATTTTAGGGAGAATAAAAAGATGTTTTGGAATGAGGTAAATAAAGTATGTAAGACAAGAGAACAAATGGGAACATCTGTAAAGGGGGCTAATGGGGAGGTAATGAGAAGTAGTGGTGGTCAGAAAGAGATGAAGTGTGTTTTGGAGGTTTGTTGAATGTGTTTGATGATAGAGTGGCAGATATAGGATGTTTTGGTTGAGGTGGTGTGCAAAATGAGAGGGTCAGGGAGAATGGTTTGGTGAACAGAGAAGAGGTTAAGAAAGCTTTGCGGAAGATGAAAGTTGGAAAGGCAGCAGGTTTGGATGGTATTGCAGTGGAATTTATTAAAAAAGGGGGTGACTGTGTTGTTGACTGGTTGGTAAGGAGATTCATTGTATGTATGGGTCATGGTGAAGTGCCTGAGGATTGGTGGAATGCATGCATAGTGCCATTGTACAAAGGCAAAGGGGGATAAAGGTGAGTGTTCAAATTACAGAGGTATAAGTTTGTTGAGTATTCCTGGGAAAATATATGGGAGGGTATTGATTGAGAGGGTGAAGGCATGTACAGAGCATCAGATTTGGGAAGAGCAGTGTGATTTCAGATGCGGTAGAGGATGTGTGGATCAGGTGTTTGCTGTGACTAATGTAGGTGAGAAATACTTAGAAAAACAGATGGATTTGTATGTAGCATTTATGGTTCTGGAGAAGGCATATGATAGAGTTGATAGAGATGCTTTGTGGAAGGTATTAAGAGTATATGGTGTGGGAGGTAAGTTGCTAGAAGCATTGAAAAGTTTATATCAAGGATGTAAGGCATGTGCACGAGTAGGAAGAGAGGAAAGTGATTGGTTCCCAGTGAATGTCGGTTTGTGGCAGGGGTGCATTATGTCTCCATGGTTGTTTAATTTGTTTATGGATGGGGTAGTTAGGGAGGTGAATGCAAGAGTTTTGGAGAGGAGAGAGAGGCAAGTATGCAATCTGTTGTTGATGAGAGGGCTTGGGAAGTGAGTTGGTTGTTGTTCGCTGATGATACAGCGCTGGTGGCTGATTCAGGTGAGAAACGGCAGAAGTTGGTGACTGAGTTTGGTAAAGTGTGTGTGAAAGAAGAAAGCTGAGAGTAAATGTGAATAAGAGCAAGGTTATTAGGTTCAGTACAGTTGAGGGACAAGTCAATTGGGAGGTAAGTTTGAATGGAGGAAGACTGGAGGAAGTGAAGTGTTTTAGATATCTGGGAATGGATTTAGCATCAGATGGAACCATGGAAGTGAGTCACACGGTGGGAGAGGAGGCGAAGGTTCTAGGAGCATTGAAGAATGGGTGGACGGCGAGAACTTTATCTCGGAGAGCAAAAATGGGTATGTTTGAAGGAATAGTGGTTCCAACAATGTTATATGGTTGCAAGGCATGGGCTATGGATAGGGTTGTGCTGAGGAGGGTGGATGTTTTGGAAATGAAATGTTTGAGGACGGTACGTAGTGTAAGGTGGTTTGATCGACTAAGTAATGAAAGGGTAAGAGAGATGTATGGTAATAAAAAAGAGTGTGGTTGAGAGAGCAGAAGAGGGTGTATCGAAATGGTTTGGTCACATAGAGAGAATAGAATTAGTGAGGAAAGATTGACAAAGAGGATATATATGTGAGAGATGGAGTGAATGAGGAGAAGTGGGAGGACAAATTAGAGGTGGAAGGATAGAGTGAAAAACATTTTGAGGGATTGGCGCCAGAACATACAGAAGGGTGAAAGGCGTGCAAGGAATAGAGTGAATTGGATCGATGTGGTATACTGGGGTCAACCTGCTGTCAGTGGATTGAACCAGAGCATGTGAAGCGTCTGTGGTAAACCATGGAAAGTGTTGTGGGGCCTGGATGTGGAAAGGGAGCTGTGATTTCAATGCATTACACTTGACAGCTAGAGACAGTGTGAACAATTGTGGCCTTTGTTGTCTTTTCGTAGCGCCATTTCTTGTGTGGTGGGGTGGCAATAGGAATTTATGAAGGCAGTAAGTATGGACATGTACATGTGTATGTATATGTATGTATTCATTGAAATGTATAGGTATGTATATGGGCGTTAATGTATATATATGTATATGTGGGTGGGTTGGGCCATTCTTTCGTCTGTTTCTTTGCACTACCTCAGTAATGCGGGAGACAGCGACTAAGTATAATAGATAAAACATGTATATGTATATTTGATTTATTTGATCTGAATAAATTATGGAGTGGTATTTTTTTTTTTTTTGAGTCGCAGACAAAAGTTCACAGGCTTTAATTGAAGTATAGAGAAGTTAATGAAGGAAAAAAGAAGAGACAAGTAAAAGCCTGTCTTTTTAAATGTGTTAGGTCGCAGCTGTTAAGAAAGACATGAAAGAGTAGAGAGTTTCAAAGCTTCAAGGTGTAGAGAAAGGAACAGATAACATGTTGACACCCTCGAGTTACTGACAGCTACACAGTAATCATGCAACACAGCAACTTGTCAAGTATTGTGTGGTCTAGCTAGTGGTGGAGGTACATAAGTAGCCAGTTGTCAGGAGCAAAAATCAAAGTCACAGCTTTTGAAGAGGGATAATGAACCAGTATTGCAGCGTAGGCCAAGTAGGTCAAGCTTTGAAGTTAGCCAGGGAAAACTTAAAAATTAGACTGCTTTTGACTCAACTCTGTCAAGGAAGGATGTGGAGCTAGAACTAAGCCAGATATGTGAGCAGTACTACATACAAGGACAGATCAGTCCTATGTTTAAACTTGGCAGCTGATCAGAAAAAGTTAAATTTCGACATCTTTCAGTGCCCCAGTTTCGTAGAGGTAGACTAAGCTGTTCCTATAATGTGGGGTTTCTAAGAAAGAAGACAGAATGGATGTTACAGTAAACCAAGTATGTTTATTGAGTCAGTGGATGGAATTACAGAACTGTAAAAGGAGAGAAGAAAGTTGAAGAGCTTTTGATAGAGAGAGGAGTAGAAACTGGGTCTTGGAGGTATTAAACTTAACCAGAATTCATCTACCTCACTGAGGTATCCTGACCCAGTCTGATTTTACTGTGGAAGTTGTGTTCAGATGAAATGCAGATCAAGTGAGAAAAGGAGTAGAACTGAAGGATGTGGAGGAATGCAGTGTTGAGTGTAATTTGTTTCTTGTGGAAGAAAAGAAATTGATGGAAAGGAGAGAAAGCATAAGAGACAGGACAGAACCTTGAGGGACACTGTTGTTGATGGAGAAAAGGGGAGAGGCTGATCCATCAACAACCATGGAGATAGATCGGCCAGAGAGGAAGCTAGATAGGAGGGAGGGAAGCCAAAAGAGGGGAATTAGAGATGAAACACCATTGCCACACCCTGTCAAAAGCTTTGTATCCGTCAAGGGCAACTACATAGGGTTTCGCAGCTTTCACAGATATCACTTTATTGGTGATCAGAGAGAAGACAGTGAGATTCAAAATGTCAGAATATTGGAGCTGCAGAGGGATTCAAAACCTTGGGAAATAGTAGATGTCAAAGCAACAGGAAGATAGAGGGCTTAGAACAGTCACCTCTCTTAGTGATGAGATGTACCAACACATGCATCCGAGAAGAAGGAAAAGTTCTAGTTTTTAATAGAGATGGAACAGACAAGCAAGCACAAATGCAGGTTCTTGCAGTACATAGGGATGGATTCCATCAGGAGCATAAACTATGCTTGTGTCCAGAGAGAGAGGCACTCTTTGGACAGTTAGAAAAGAGATTATGGTAAGAGGCATAGGATTAGTAAGCGGAACATGAGGGATGAAGGAATGTTAGAGTCATCCAAGGTAGAATTAGAGGAGAAATGGCAAAAAAAAGAGAGTTGCTTTGTCTACAGGAAAGACAGCTATTGTACCAACAGAATGTAAAAATGAAGGAAAGTTGTTAGCGACATTCTTAGCTAAAGACCATAAAGCCCTATCAGTGGATGAAGAGGAGAGATTATCGCACTTCCTTTGAATAAAGGAGAGCTTTGCTTCATGGATAACATATTTGCATTGCTTACAGGTAGTGATAAAAGCTGAATGGGGGTCAGAGGAAAGATACTTTTTTTCCAAACCTGATATGTCTGATTCCTTGCCTGAATGGACTCAGAACAGGAATGGTTGAATCATGGATTTGAAGAAGAGGTTATCTTGGAGGAAGAGGGGATAAATGCATCCATTCCTGCAACAATAACCTCTGCTGTGCATTTGGTGGATACAGAAAAATGACCATGTAAGAGAGTAATTTACTTAAGGAAAGTCAGATGAAAATTTCATAAGCTATTCCAGTCAGTTTTGTTGAGGTGCCAGTATTTACACATAGAAGGGGCTGATGGAGGGGATGTGTCATTTAAATAGATACATTTATGAGAGTATGATCAGATGAACTAACTAGGGGCAAGGTTGTGTAATGACAGTACAAAGAATTAAAGGTGAGAAAGATATAGAATGTTAGAGTCAGGAGAACATTAGGCAAAAAAAAAAGCATGGTAGTTGGGAGACAGACCCTGATCCAGTCAACATCACAGTTTGGGATCTCAAGTCTTTGAAGCATGCAACAGGTGTGTTAATGTTGGAATAAGCACAGAGCACCTATTAGATGGCATCACAAGCAGAGATTATATCTGGAAATGAAAAAGGAGCCAGTGAGGACATAAGAAAATTGGGTTTTGGGGAGAAGTAAGATATTGGGAGAGGTACTAGACAGATGGTGTTCAACAGAAAAAGGATACTAGAGACACCATGAATGTTGGCTTAGTGAATAGAAAAAAAAGCAGGTCTGTCAGAGAGTTAAGGGTCATGGTAGGGGCTGGTACTGCTAATGTCTGAGTCCTCCATCTCTTTGGCAGTAGAATCAGGTGGAAACCTAGGGATTCTTGGCACCCCATGATGCCTGGGACTATGGGGCCTTATAGCTTTTGGACTCTATCGTGATTATATTTAAAAATGATTGAGCAGAAAGGATATGGCAAGAGAAGTTATTTGAAAGAAATGGGAGGTTTGAGCAGGTATATAGTGCTTGTAAGGAGAAGATGGCAGGACTAGCACAGTAATCCTGTTTTGATGAGACAGAAAGTAAGAACGGCAATTCTAACATGGAGGGTGTAAGATGATTCTGGGCACCACTTTAACACACGTCTCTCAGGACTGTAGTACCGTGCTGGGCGGCTGCTGCTATCGGATTGCTCCAAGGGTAGGGGATAGGACATTCCTTGAGTTAATGGGGTTATTGGTAGGGGCCAGTGCACTACTGCCTAAGCCCTCCCTCTCATTGGGAGTATATAAGAATTTGTGAGATGGGCCATTACTGTACTACCTGAGTCCTCCCTTTCATCGGGAGCCGAGTTACTATGTGGGTTGTTACAAACATAGGATGTATGTCGGGAGAGCCTTTTTGAAATGGATTGATGTCATCAGCAGCATGTTGCAGAGATCTCTTCTGGGACCACTGCTCTTCCTGATCTTTGTGTCACATGCAGAGATAACAGAATTGCCGTAGATACTTGAGAAGTATCCCAGCTTTACCCCAGATACTTTAGAAGTATCTTAACCTTGCCCTACATGCTTCAGAAGTACCCTAACTTGGCCTAATGTATATGGTTCACTTGTCATGTAACTTATTGTATGAATCAGTGACTACAACTCACTTCCTCTTGACACTCTTGTGTCCCCATTGGTTCCACTGGCCATGCATTCAGTTGGGAGGACACAATAAATTTGCACTCTTAGGCAGGGAAGAAGAAAGAAATCATTGAGTCATCAGTTGTGTAAGCCAGTGAAGTTTTCTGGTCCAGTAACTCAATGCCTGTCAGCTGGCTGGCTGGCCCAAGTCTTTTGTGTGTTTTTTGTGTGTTTGTGTGTAAATGTTTGCCTACATCAAGGTTCCCAGCACCTGTGTTATTTAACACGGCTTACCAAATTTTATTTTTCTTTACAATGAGAAGTGTAATAATGTGTCTCTTAATGTGTACTGTACACATGGAATAGATAGAAACAGTATGCTTCTAGGTGCTTAAGGACCCCAAACCCAGGCCCGCTTGGCATGAAATGGTACTTTAAGCTAGTATGGGCGCGTGGAAAGAATGCAAGATGGAGAGTTTTAAAGGAGAGTTTATGATAGTACGATTAAAGTAGTTGGTGAGAGAAGAAGAATTTGAGTGACAGGGAAATTGAGTGGAAGAGTACTGAAGGGAGAGAAATGGCAGAAGAATGTGTTGACTACTGCATTTGAGGGAGGCACATTAGGACAGGGATAAATGGAGATTCTTTTGCATTGGGAAATGGGCATCAGAGAAGGAAGGGTCATGGTAGGGGCTGGTACTGCTAATGTCTGAGTCCTTCCTCTCTTTGGCAGTAGAATCAGGTGGAAACCTGATGTATGTATTTGTTTTATAATTACTGTAGAACTAATTTCTGTGAAAGAATCCTGGCATTATGCATAATCTTTTAGAAGAATCCTAAAGCCTAAGGCTACATGACTTCCAATTGCAGGAAGATTTAGGCTTCTTTGGAATAAGGTGTTTAATGAGACTCCCAGTGATACAACCTTGTTGAAGGTGTCTTTTCACTCACAGTGTAACCTTGAGCAAGCAGAGTCCAATAACACTGGGTATTAGTGATTGGCGATTTAAATGTGAAGGTGACTAATGTGGCAATTGAAGGGATAATTGGTGTACATGGGGTATTCTGTGTTGTGAATAGAAATGTGGAAGAGCTTGTGGATTTGTGTGCTAAAGAAGGGCTGGTGATTGGGAATACCTGGTTTAAAAAAGAGATATACGCAAGTGTACATATGTGAGTAGGAGATATGGTCAGAGGGCATTATTACATTATGTGTTAGTTATTAAGATAGGTGTGTAAAAGAGATACATTTCAGTGTTAATGTGCTGAGAGGGACAGCGGGTGGGATGTCTGATCGCTATCTTGTGGAGGCGGAGGTGAAGATTTGTGGAGGTTTTCAAAAAAGAAAAGAGAATTTTGGGGAGAAGAGAGTGGTGAGAGTAAATGAGCTTGGAAAGGAGATTCGTGTAAGGAAGTACTAGGAGAGATTGGGTGTAGGATGGCAAAAGTTGAGAGCAAATGACGTGAGGGGAGAGTGAGAACTGGAACAAATTTAGGGAAGCAGTGATGGCATGTGCAAAAGATGCATGTGGCATAAGAAAGGTGGGAGGTGGGCAGATTAGAAAGGATAGTGAGTGGTGGGATGAAGAAGTAAAGTTGCTTGTGAAAGAGCAAAGAGAGGTGTTCAGACAATACTTGCAAGGAAGGAGTACAAATGGCTGGGAAATATAGAGAAAGAGGCAGGAGGTCAAGAGGAAGGTATAAGAGTTGAAAAAGAGGGCAAATGAGAGATAGGTTGAGAGAGTATCATTAAACTTTAGGGAGGATAAAGATATGTTTTGGAAGGAGGTAAATAACATGTGTAAGAGAAGAGAACAAATGGGAACATCGGTGAAGGGGGCAAGTGGGCAGGTAATAACAAGTAGTGATGAGCAAGAAGGAGATGGATTGAGTATTTTGAAGGTTTCTAGAATGTGTTTGATGATAAAGTGGCAGATGTAGGGTGCTTTGGTTGGGGTGGTGTGCAAAGTGAGAATGGTTTGGTAAACAGAGAAGAGGAAGTAAAAGCTTTGCGGAAGATGAAAGCCAGCAAGGCGGCGGGTTTGGGTGGTATTGCAGTTGAATGTATTAACAAAGGGGGTGACTGTGTTTTTGATTGGTTATTGAGGATATTCATTGTATGCATGGATCATGGTGAAGTGCCTGAGGATTGGTGGAATGCATGTATAGTGCCATTGTAGAAAGGCAAAGGGGATAAACATGAGTGTTCAAACTACAGAGGCATAAGTTTGTTGTGTATTCCTGGAAAATTGTATGGATGGGTACTGATTGAGAGGGTGAAGCAGTATGGGGAGGAGCAGTATGGTTTCAGAAGTGGTAGAGGGTATATGGAATAGGTGTTTACTTAGAAGAATGTGTGTGAAAAATTCTTAGAAAAACAGATGGGTTTGTATGTAGCATTTATGGATCTGGATAAGGCATATGATAGGGTTGATAGAGATGCTTTGTAGAAAGTCTTAAGGGTATATGGTGTAGGAGTTCAGCTGCTAGAAGCAGTGAAAAGTTTTTATCAAGGGTGTAAGCCATTCGCACGAGTAGGAAGAAAGGAGAGTGACTGATTTCCAGTGAAGGTTGGTCTGTGGTAGGGGTGTGTGATGTCCCTATGGTTGTTTAATTTGTTTATGGATGGGGGTGGTTAGGGAGATAAATGCAAGAGTTTTGGAGAGAGGGGCGAGTATGCAATCTGTGAGGGCTGAGAGGGCCTGGGATGTGAGTCAGTTATTGTTCACTGAAGATACAGCACTGATGGCTGTTTCGAGTGAGAAACTGCAGAAGTTAGTGACTGAGTTAGGAAAAGTGTGTGAAAGGAGGAAGTTGAGAGTAAATGAGAATATGAGCAAGGTTATTAGGTTCAGCAGGGTTAGGGGACAAGTTAGTTGGGATGTGAGTTTGAATGGAGCAAAATTGGTGGAAGTGAAGTGTTTTAGATCGATGGGAATGGACTTAACTGGGAATGGAAGCATAGAAGTGGAACTAAGTCATAGGGTGGGGAAGGGGATGAAGGTTCTGGGAGTGATGAAGAATGTGTGGAAAGAGAGAACGATGTCCAACAATATCATGCGTTTGCGAGGCATGGGCTATAGATAAGGTTGTATGGAGGAGGGTGAACGTGTTAGAGATGAAATCTATGAGGACAATATGTGTTGTGAGGTGATTTCAATTTCTGTGGGAGGTAACAGAAGAAGGAGTCAAGTGGGGAATGCATATCCTCCTTGAAGGCTCAGGTTGGGGTGTCTGAATGTGTGTGGATTTAACCAAGTTGAGAAGAGAGGAGACATAAGTAGTATGTTTGAGGAAAGAAACCTGGATGTTCTGGTTCTGAGTCAAATGAAGCTCAATAGTAAAAGGGAAGAATGGTTTGGAAATGTCTTAGGAGTAAAGTCAGGAGCTGGTGAGGGGATAAGAGCTAAGGAAGGAGTAGCACTACTGAAGCAGGAGTTTTGGGAGTGGATGATAGAGTGTAAGAAAATAAGCTCTAGATTGATGTTGGTAAAACTGAAAGTGGATGGCAAGAGATAGGGGATTATTGGTGTAAGAAAGTAAGTTCTAGATTGATGTTGGTAAAACTGAAAGTGGATGGCAAGAGATAGGTGATTATTGGTGCTTATGCATCTGGTCATGAAAAGAAAGATCATGAGAGGCAAGTGTTTTGGGAGCAGTTGAATGAGCGTGTCAGCGATTTTGGTGCATGAGACTGTGTATTATTGATGGTTAATTTAAATCCGAAGATAAATAATGTGGTAGTTAAGGGTACAATTGGTGCGTAGGGGATATTCAGTGTTATTAATGGAAATGGTGAAGAACTTGTGGACTTATGTGCTGAAAAAAACAACTGGTGATTTGGAATACCTAGTTTAAAAGGAGATATACACAAGTATTCATATGTGAGTAGAGGAGATGGTCAATGGTCATTATTAGATTATGTATTGATTGATAAGCATGTAAATGAGAGACATTTGGATGTAAATGTGGTGAGAGGAGCAGCGGGTGTAGATGGGATGTCTGATCACTATCTTGTGGAGACGAGGGTGAAGATTTGTGAAGGTTTTCAAAGGGAGACAGGGTTGGTGAGAAGAGAGTGAGTGAGCTTAGAAAGGAGACTTGTATGAAGAAGTTCCAGGAAAGATTGAGTGTAGAATTGTAAAAGTTGAGAGCAAATGAAGTGATGGGAGTGGGTGAGGATTGGGAGGAATTTAGGGAAGCAGTGATGGCATGTGTAAAAGATGCATATGTCATGCAAAAGGCAGGAGGTGGGCAGATTAAAAAGGGTAATGATTGTGGGATGAAGAAGAAAAGATGCTTGTGAAAGAGAAAAAAGAGGTGTTTGGGCAGTACTTACAAGGAAGGAGTGCAATTGAATGGGGGTTGTAGAAGAGAAAGTGGCAGGAGGTCAAGAGGAAGGTGCAGGAGTGAAAATGAGGGCAAATGAGTGTTTGGGTGAGAGAGTGTCAGTAAACTTGTGGGAGAATAAAAAGATGTTTTGGAAGGAGGCAGATAATGTGCAAAAACAAGAAAACAAATTGCGACATTTGTGAAGAGAGCAAAAGGGGAAGTGATAGCAGGAAGTGATGGAATGAGTATTTTGACGGATTGTTAAAAGTGTTTGATGAGAAAGTAGCAGATGTAGTGTATTTGGGTCGGGGTATTATGCAAAATGAGAGTTATGGAGTGATTTGGTGAAAGGAGAAGAGGTGGTGAAAGCCTTGCAGAAGATGAAAACCAGCTGTGCAATGGGATTAGATGGTATTGCAATTGTTTATTAAGAAAGAGGGTGACTGTGTTGTTGATTGGTTGGTAAAGATATTCATTGTATGTGTAGATTATGGTGAAGTGCCAGAGGATTGGCAGAACACATGTATATTGCCATTGTGTAAAGGCAAAGAGGGATAAAGGTGAATGTTGAGTATACTTGGAAAATTGTATGGGAGATTGTTGATTGAGAGGGTGAAGGCATGTACAGAACATCAGACTGGAGAGGAGCATTGTGGTTTAAGAAGTGGCAGAGGATGTATGTATTAGGTGTTTGCTTTGAAGTATGCATGAGAGAAATGCAGACTGCATACTCACCCCCTCTCCAAAACTCTTGCATATACCTCTGTTACCACCCCATCCATAAACAAAGTAAACAGCCACGGTGACACCACACACCCCCTGCTGAGGGTATTGATTGAGAGGGTAAAGGCATACACATTTATGGATCTGTAGAAGGCATATGATAAAGTTGAAAGAGATGCTTTGTGGAAGGTATTAAGAGTATATGGCTTGGGAGGTAAGTTGCTATAAGCAGTGAAAAGTTTTTACCAAGGATGTAAGGCATGTGTACAAGTAGGAAGAGAGGAAAGTGATTGGTTCCCAGTGAATGTTGATTTATGGCAGGGGTGCATGATGTCTCCATGGTTGTTTAATTTGTTTATGGATAGGGTGGTTAGGGAGGTGAATGCAAGAGTTGGAGAGAGGAGCAAGTTTGCAGTCTGTTGTGTGGATGAGAGGGTGTGGGAAGTGTCAGTTGTTGTTCACTGATAATACAGTGCTGGTGGCTGATTTGGATGAGAAACTGCAGAGGTTGGGTGACTGAGTTTGGTAAAGTGTGTGAAAGAAGGAAGTTGAGAGTAAATGCAAATAAGAGCAAGGTTATTAGGTTCAGTAGGGTTGAGGGACAAGTTAATTGGGAGGTAAGTTTGAATGGAGAAAAACTGGAGGAGGTGAAGTGCTTTAGATATCTGGGAGTGGACTTAGCAGCAGATGAAACCATGGAAGCAGAAGTGAGTCTCAGATTAGGGGATGGGGTGAAGGTTCTGGGAGCGTTGAAGAATGTGTGGAAGGCAAGAATGTTTTCTCGGAATGCAAAAATGGGGATGTTTGAAGTAATAGTGGTTCCAATAATGTTATATGGTTGTGGGGCATAGGCTGTAGATATGGTTGTGCAGAGGAGGGTGGATGTGACGGAAAGAAATGTTTGAGGACAATATGTAGTGTGAGGTGGTTTGATTGAGTAAGTAATGAAAGGGTAAGAGAGATGTGTGATGATAAAAAGAGTGTGGTTGAGAGAGCAAAAGAGGGTGTGTTAAAATGGTTTGGAAACATGAAGAGAATGAGTGAGGAAAGATTGACAAAGAGGATATATATATATATGTCATAGGTGGAGGGAGACCAAATTGGAGGTGGAAGGATGGAGTGAAAAAGATTTTGAGGCATTGGGGCCTGAACATACAGGAGGGTGAAAGGCATGTAAGGAATAAAGTGAATTGGAACAATGTGGTATACTGGGGTTGACGTGCTGTCATTGGATTGAACCAGGGCAATGTGAAGCTTCTGGGGTAAACCATGGAAAGGTCTGCGGGGCCTGGATGTGGAAAGAGAGCTGTGGTTTCGGTGCATTCCACATAACAGCTAGAGACTGAGTGTGAACAAATGTGGCCATTTTTGCCTGTTCCTCGTGCTACCTCACTATTTCGTATGTGGTGGGGTGGTGACGGGAATGGATGAAGGCAGTAGATATAAATATGTACATGTCTATACATCTGTGTATTTATTTATATGTATACGGTGAAATGTATATGTGTGTGTGGGCGTTTATGTATATACATGTGTATGTGGGTGGGTTGGGCCATTCCTCGTCTGTTTTCTTGCACTACATTGCTAATGCAGGAGACGGTGGATGATTATAATAGATATATTGTTTATATTTATTTATTTTGCTTTGTCGCTGTCTCCCGTGTTTCCGAGGTAGCGCAAGGAAACAGACGAAAGAAATGGCCCAACCCACCCCCATACACATGTATATACATACACGTCCACACACACAAATATACATACCTATACATCTCAATGTACACATATATATACACACACAGACATATACATATATACACATGTACATAATTCATACTGTCTGCCTTTATTTATTCCCATCACCACCTCGCCACACATGGAATAACATACTCCTCCCCCCCTCATGTGTGTGAGGTAGCACTAGGAAAAGACAACAAAGGCCCCATTCGTTCACACTCAGTCTCTAGCTGTCATGTAATAATGCCTGAAACCTCAGCTCCCTTTCCACATCCTGGCCCCACAGAACTTTCCATGGTTTACCCCAGATGCTTCACATGCCCTGATTCAATCCATTGACAGCACGTCGACCCCGGTACACCACATCGATCCAATTCACTCTATGCCATGCCCGCCTTTCACCCTCCTGCATGTTCAGGCCCCGATCACTCAAAATCTTTTTCACTCCATCTTTCCACCTCCAATTTGGTCTCCCACTTCTCCTCGTTCCCCCCACCTCCGACACATATATCCTCTCTGTCAATCTTTCCTCACTCATTCTCTCCATGTGCCCAAACCATTTCAAAACACCCTCTTCTGCTCTCTCTACCATGCTCTTTTTATTTCCACTCATCTCTCTTACCCTTACATTACTTACTCGATCAAACCACCTCACACCACATATTTTCCTCAAACATCTCATTTCCAGCACTTCCACCCTCCTGCGCACAACTCTATCCATAGCCCACGCCTCGCAATCATATAACATTGTTATATATATATATAAGGCATGTGTACGTGTAGGAAGAGAGGAAAGTGATTGGTTCTCAGTGAATGTAGGTTTGCGGCAGGGGTGTGTGATGTCTCCATGGTTGTTTAATTTGTTTATGGATGGGGTTGTTAGGGAGGTGAATGCAAGAGTTTTGGAAAGAGGGGCAAGTATGAAGTCTGTTGGGGATGAGAGAGCTTGGGAAGTGAGTCAGTTGTTGTTTGCTGATCATACAGTGCTGGTGGCTGATTCATGTGAGAAACTGCAGAAGCTGGTGACTGAGTTTGGTAAAGTGTGTGAAAGAAGAAAGTTGAGAGTAAATGTGAATAAGAGCAAGGTTATTAGGTACAGTAGGGTTGAGGGTCAAGTCAATTGGGAGGTAAGTTTGAATTGAGAAAAACTGGAGGAAGTAAAGTGTTTTAGATATCTGGGAGTGGATCTGGCAGCAGATGGAACCATGGAAGTGGAAGTGGATCATAGGATGGGGGAGGGGGCGAAAATTCTGGGAGCCTTGAAGAATGTGTGGAAGTCGAGAACATTATCTCGTAAAGCAAAAATGGGTATGTTTGAAGGAATAGTGGTTCCAGCAATGTTGTATGGTTGCGAGGCATGGGCTATGGATAGAGTTGTGCGCAGGAGGATGGATGTGCTGGAAATGAGATGTTTTAGGACAATGTGTGGTGTGAGGTGGTTTGATCGAGTAAGTAACGTAACAGTAAGAGAGATGTGTGTAAATAAAAAGAGCCTGGTTGAGAGAGCAGAAGAGGGTGTTTTGAAATGGTTTGGGCACATGGAGAGAATGAGTGAGGAAAGATTGACCAAGAGGATATATGTGTCGGAGGTGGAGGGAACGAGGAGAAGTGGGAGACCAAATTGGAGGTGGAAAGACGAAGTGAAAAAGATTTTGTGTGATCGGGGCCTGAACATGCAGGAGGGTGAAAGGAGGGCAAGGAATAGAGTGAATTGGATCGATGTGGTATACCGGGGTTGAGGTGCTGTCAGTGGATTGAATCAGGGCATGTGAAGCGTCTGGGGTAAACCATAGAAAGATGTGTAGGTATGTATATTTGCATGTGTGGACGTATGTATATACATGTGTATGGGGGTGGGTTGGGCCATTTCTTTCGTCTGTTTCCTTGCGCTACCTCGCAAACGCGGGAGACCGACAAAGCAAAAATATATATATATATATATATATATATATATATATATATATATATATATATATATATATATATCCCTGGGGATAGGGGAGAAAGAATACTTCCCACGCATTCCTCATGTGTCATAGAAGGCGACTAAAGGGGACGGGAGCGGGGGGCAAGAAACCCTCCCCTCCTTGTATTTTAACTTTCTAAAAGGGGAAACAGAAGAAGGAGTCACGCGAGGAGTGCTCATCCTCCTCGAAGGCTCAGATTGGGGTGTCTAAATGTGTGTGGATGTAACCAAGATGAGATAGGTAGTATGTTTGAGGAAAGGAACCTGGATGTTTTGGCTCTGAGTGAAACTAAGCTCAAGGGTAAAGGGGAAGAGTGGTTTGGGAATGTCTTGGGAGTAAAGTCAGGGGTTAGTGAGAGGACAAGAGCAAGGGAAGGAGTAGCACTACTCCTGAATCAGGAGTTGTGGGAGTATGTGATAGAGTGTAAGAAAGTAAATTCTAGCTTGATATGGGTAAAACTGAAAGGTGATGGAGAGAGATGGGTGATTATTGGTGCATATGCACCTGGGCATGAGAAGAAAGATCATGAGAGGCAAGTGTTTTGGGAGCAGCTGAATGAGTGTGTTAGTGGTTTTGATGCACAAGACCGGGTTATAGTGATGGGTGATTTGAATGCAAAGGTGAGTAATCAGGCAGTTGAGGGAATAATTGGTATACATGGAGTGTTCAGTGTTGTAAATGGAAATGGTGAAGAGCTTGTAAATTTATGTGCTGAAAAAGGACTGGTGATTGGGAATACCTGGTTTAAAAAGCGAGATGTACATAAGTATACGTATGTAAGTAGGAGAGATGGCCAGAGAGCGTTATTGGATTACGTGTTAATTGATAGACGCACGAAAGAGAGACTTTTGGATGTTAATGTGCTGAGAGGTGCAACTGGAGGGATGTCTGATCATTATCTTTTGGAGGCGAAGGTGAATTCACGATTGTAAAGGTTTTCAGAAAAGAAGAGAGAATGTTGGGGTGAAGAGAGTGGTGAGAGTAAGTGAGCTTGGGAAGGAGACTTGTGTGAGGAAGTACCAGGAGAGACTGAGTACAGAATGGAAAAAGGTGAGAACAAAGGAGGTAAGGGGAGTGGGGGAGGAATGGGATGTATTTAGAGAAGCAGTGATGGCTTGCGCAAAAGATGCTTGTGGCATGAGAAGCATGGGAGGTGGGTTGATTAGAAAAGGTAGTGAGTGGTGGGATGAAGAAGTAAGATTATTAGTGAAAGAGAAGAGAGAGTCATTTGGACAATTTTTGCAGGGAAAAAATGCAAATGAGTGGGAGAGGTATAAAAGAAAGAGGCGGGAGGTCAAGAGAAAGGTGCAAGAGGTGAAAAAGAGGGCAAATGAGAGTTGGGGTGAGAGAATATCATTAAATTTCAGGGAGAATAAAAAGATGTTTTGGAAGGAGATAAATAAAGTGCGTAAGACAAGGGAGCAAATGGGACTTCAGTGAAGGGGGCTAATGGGGAGGTGATAACAAGTAGTGGTGATGTGAGAAGGAGATGGAGTGAGTATTTTGAAGGTTTGTTGAATGTGTTTGATGATCGAGTGGCAGATATAGGGTGTTTTGGTCGAGGTGGTGTGCAAAGTGAGAGGGTTAGGGAAAATGATTTGGTAAACAGAGAAGAGGTAGTAAAAGCTTTGCAGAAGATGAAAGCCGGCAAGGCAGTAGGTTTGGATGGTATTGCAGTGGAATTTATTAAAAAAGGGGGTGACTGTATTGTTGACTGGTTGGTAAGGTTATTTGATGTATGTATGACTCATGGTGAGGTGCCTGAGGATTGGCAGAATGCTTGCATAGTGCCATTGTACAAAGCCAAAGGGGATAAGAGTGAGTGCTCAAATTACAGAGGTATAAGTTTGTTGAGTATTCCTGGTAAATTATATGGGAGGGTATTGATTGAGAGGGTGAAGGCATGTACAGAGCATCAGATTGGGGATGAGCAGTGTGGTTTCAGAAGTGGTAAAGGATGTGTGGATCAGGTGTTTGCTTTGAAGAATGTATGTGAGAAATTCTTAGAAAAACAAATGGATATGTATGTAGCATTTATGGATCTGGAGAAGGCATATGATAGAGTTGATAGAGATGCTCTGTGGAAGGCTTTAAGAATATATGGTGTGGGAGGCAAGTTGTTAGAAGCAGTGAAAAGTTTTTATCGAGGATGTAAGGCATGTGTACGTGTAGGAAGAGAGGAAAGTGATTGGTTCTCAGTGAATGTAGGTTTGCGGCAGGGGTGTGTGATGTCTCCATGGTTGTTTAATTTGTTTGTGGATGGGGTTGTTAGGGAGGTGAATGCAAGAGTTTTGGAAAGAGGGACAAGTATGCAGTCTGTTGTGGATGAGAGAGCTTGGGAAGAGAGTCAGTTGTTGTTCGCTGATGATACAGCGCTGGTGACTGATTCATGTAAGAAACTGCAGAAGCTGGTGACTGAGTTTGGTATAGTGTGTGAAAGAAGAAAGTTAAGAGTAAATGTGAATAAGAGCAAGGTTATTAGGTACACTAGGGTTGAGGGTCAAGTCAATTGGGAGGTAAGTTTGAATGGAGAAAAACTGGAGGAAGTGAAGTGTTTTAGATATCTGGGAGTGGATCTGGCAGCGGATTGAACCATGGAAGTGGAAGTGAATCATAGGGTGGGGAGGGGGTGAAAATTCTGGGAGTGTTGAAGAATGTTTGGAAGTCGAGAACATTATCTCGAAAAGCAAAAATGGGTATGTTTGAAGGAATAGTGGTTCCAACAATGTTGTATGGTTGCAAGGCATGGGCTATGGATAGAGTTGTGCGCAGGAGGGTGGATGTGCTGGAAATGAGATGTTTGTGGACAATATGTGGTGTGAGGTGGTTTGATCGAGTAAGTAATGTAAGGGTAAGAGAGATGTGTGGAAATAAAAAGGGTGTGGTTGAGAGAGCAGAAGAGGGTGTTTTGAAATGGTTTGGTCACATGGAGAGAATGAGTGAGGAAAGATTGACAAAGAGGATATATGTGTCAGAGGTGGAGGGAACGAGAAGTGGGAGACCAAATTGGAGGTGGAAAGATGGAGTGAAAAAGATTTTGAGTGATCGGGGCCTGAACATGCAGGAGGGTGAAAGGCGTGCAAGGAATAGAGTGAATTGGAACGATGTGGTATACCGGGGTTGACGTGCTGTCAATGGATTTGAACCAGGGCATGTGAAGCGTCTGGGGTAAACCATGGAAAGTTGTGTGGGGCCTGGATGTGGAAAGGGAGCTGTGGTTTCGGTGCATTATTACATGACAGCTAGAGACCGAGTGTGAATGAATGGGGCCTTTGGTGTCTTTTCCTAGCACTACCTCGTAGACATGAGGGGGGATGGGATTGTTATTCCATGTGTGGCGGGGTGGCAATGGGAACAAATAAAGGCAGACTATGAATTATGAACATGTGTATATATGTATATGTCTGTGTGTGTATATATATATGTGTACATTGAGATGTTTGGTATGTATATTTGCGTGTGTGGACGTGTATATATATACATGTATATGAGGGCGGGTTGGGCCATTCTTTCGTCTGTTTCCTTGCGCTACCTCACTAACGCGGGAGACACCGACAAAGCAAAATAATAATAAAAAAATATATATTTATTTTTATTTTATTTTGCTTTGTCGCTGTCTCCCGCGTTTGCGAGGTAGCGCAAGGAAACAGACAAAAGAAATGGCCCAACCCACCCCCATCCATATGTATATACACACACGTCCACACACGCAAATATACATACCTATACATCTCAATGCACACATATATATACACACACAGACACATACATATATACCCATGCACACAATTCACACTGTGCCTTTATTCATTCCCATCGCCACCTCGCCACAAATGGAATACCATCCCCCTCCCCCCTCATGTGTGCGGGTTAGCACTAGGAAAAGACAACAAAGGCCTCATTCGTTCACACTCAGTCTCTAGCTGTCATGCAATAATGCCCGAAACCACAGCTCCCTTTCCACATCCTGGCCCCACACAGCTTTCCATGGTTTACCCCAGACGCTTCACATGCCCTGATTCAATCCACTGACAGCACGTCAACCCCGGTATACCACATCGATCCAATTCACTCTATTCCTTGCCCGCCTTTTACCCTCTTGCATGTTCAGGCCCCAATCACTCAAAATCTTTTTCACTCCATCTTTCCACCTCCAATTTGGTCTCCCATTTTTCCTCGTTCCCTCCACCTCTGACACATATATCCTCTTGGTCAATCTTTCCTCACTCATTCTCTTCATGTGCCCAAACCATTTCAAAACACCCTCTTCTGCTCTCTCAACCACGCTCTTTTTATTTCCACACATCTCTCTTACCCTTACATTACTTACTCGATCAAACCACCTCACACCACACATTGTCCTCAAACATCTCATTTCCAGCACATCCACCCTCCTGCACATAACTCTATCCATAGCCCACGCCTCACAACCATACAACATTGTTGGAACCACTATTCCTTCAAACATACCCATTTTTGCTTTCCGAGATAATGTTCTCGACTTCCACACATTCTTCAAGGCTCCCAGGATTTTCGCCCCCTCCCCCACCCTATGATTCACTTCCACTTCCATGGTTCCATCCGCTGCCAGATCCACTCCCAGATATCTAAAACACTTTACTTCCTCCAGTTTTTCTCCATTCAAACTTACCTCCCAATTGACTTGACCCTCAACCCTAGTGTACCTAATTTTTAACCTTGCTCTTATTCACATTTACTCTTGACTTTCTTCTTTCACACACTTTACCAAACTCAGTCACCAGCTTCTGCAGTTTCTCACATGAATCAGCCACCAGCACTGTATCATCAGCAAACAACAACTGACTCACTTCCCAAGCTCTCTCATCCACAACAGACTTCATTCTTGCCCCTCTTTCCAAAACTCTTGCATTCACCTCCCTAACAACCCCATCCATAAACAAATTAAACATATATATATATATATATATATATATATATATATATATATATATATATATATATATATATATATATATATATATGTATATATTTATTTTCTTTTAAACTATTCGCCATTTCCTGCGCCAGCGAGGTAGCATTAAGAACAGAGGACCGGGCCCCTGAGGGAACATCCTCACCTAGCCCCGCTCTCTGTTCCTTCTTTTGGAAAATTAAGGAAAAAAAAAAGAAAAAAAACGAGAGGGGAGGGTTTCCAACCCCCCGCTCCCTCCCCTTTTAGTCGCCTTCTACGACACGCAAGGTATACGTGGGCAGTATTCTTTCTCCCCTATCCCCAGGGATATATATATATATAATATATATATTAATATATATATCCACACTGCTGCAGCCCAAGTGGGACCTTTTAAAAGTCCTAGACAATTTTCGGATTAAAGGTTTTCTGGTAATTAGTTCCTCAATATCATGTGAAGCCTATTTTCGTCATAGCCTTAGTTCTGATATACAGTTAGTGAAATATTTGCAGTGTTTGCCCAGTAAGTCTTCTTTTTAATGTTGATAATTAGGGATGAGACCAGTCCATAGATTCCTAGATTAAACTGCTAAATATATACATAGTCCTGTTGTCTTTAAATCAGAGAATTCTTTTAAGAGATTAGCCCAGTAAGTCTTCTTTTTAATGTTGATAATTAGGGATGAGACCAGTCCATAGATTCCTAGATTAAACTGCTAAATATATACATAGTCCTGTTGTCTTTAAATCAGAGAATTCTTTTAAGAGATTAGCCCTTTTTGCCTAGTAAAACTTCACTGTCTTTTGGAAATCAGACTTCTCAAGGGGAAAATATATGTCTTTGTCCAGGAATCTTTGAAACCCCATTCACTGAGAAACATCTCTATTTGGATTGAGACACTCATCCCTCAAGCTAGAACACTTAATGTGAGGAAGGTAACCTCTGCCGTAGCCTTTCTTAGAAACCTTACATTGAAGGAAATCAACAGAAGATATTATTGGCATTTATTGAACACTTTCTTCAAACAGTTCCTCAGTATAGACATTATGGATCTTCCCAGCATGATGCAGGGTCCATCTTTCAGGAGAGTTGGTTGCTTGTGTACCTCTAGATTACCTGTAGAAGGTATTTTCTTCAACTCTTGGATGCTATCTTTTTATCTGAATTTTATGTAGGCCCTCTTCCTTCTCGTAAATATTCTCTCATTGGT
This sequence comes from Panulirus ornatus, assembly GCF_036320965.1. NCBI lineage: Eukaryota > Metazoa > Arthropoda > Malacostraca > Decapoda > Palinuridae > Panulirus > Panulirus ornatus. The sequence goes on from NC_092240.1 coordinate 33,037,745, forward strand.
CAGGGGACAGAGTGGCAGAAAAAAATGTAGGTTTTATAGTTTATAATACCATTCTCTGGTGATTTCTGAAGAATTTTTAGTTTTGGTACCCTCTCTTATTTTCTCTTCTTTCTCTTTGAAAAACCTTTCTCCTTGCTGATGGTGACCACTTTTGAGTTAACATGTGCGTGCAATCTGTGAATTTTGAGGCGCCAAGCAGATCAGTTCTTGGAGTAAGTGGGTTAGTCTCTTGACTGGTTGAAGGTGGGACCAACACAAGCATGCTTTCACTACCTGGGGTAAGTGGATAACTGTGTACTGTATGAGGAAAGCTAGCATTGTCCTACCAATTTTAGATGGTCCTAGCCTGTTAGATAAGCAAGAACAATAGCATTAGTCATAGGACACTGACCTGGAGAGAAACATTTTTTCATCTTCATGCCTACATTAAGAATTTATCCATGCAGCATTTAAGATATGATTTTTTTTTCAAATAAACTTAAGGGAAGATATGTAAAATGAAAAGAGCGTGATTGAGAGAGCAGAAGAGGGTGTTTTGAAATGGTTTGGGCACATGGAGAGAATGAGTGAGGAAAGATTGACCAAGAGGATATATGTGTCGGAGGTGGAGGGAACGAGGAGAAGAGGGAGACCAAATTGGAGGTGGAAAGATGGAGTGAAAAAGATTTTGTGTGATCGGGGCCTGAACATGCAGGAGGGTGAAAGGAGGGCAAGGAATAGAGTGAATTGGAGCGATGTGGTATACCGGGGTTGACGTGCTGTCAGTGGATTGAATCGGGGCATGTGAAGCGTCTGGGGTAAATCATGGAAAGCTGTGTAGGTATGTATATTTGCGTGTATGGACGTATGTATATACATGTGTATGGGGGTGGGTTGGGCCATTTCTTTCGTCTGTTTCCTTGCGCTACCTCGCAAACGCGGGAGACAGCGACAAAAAAAAAAAAAAAGAAAAAAAATGTAAAATGATCATTAAGAAAAAGAAAAATGTGGGGGGGGGGGGGCATATGGGTCACATATCAAAGGTGGGAACTAACCAGTAATGGCTGTCAGGGCCTGGGACTAGTAAACAAATATGGAAAGGAAATGGATGATAAGGGTGAGAAGACAGAGAGATAATTGATTCACTAGAAAGAAAATAAAGGAGGGAATATACAGAGGATTAGAAAATAAACAAAAGACTAGAAATCCCCACCTACCCACGTTAGCAAAGTAGTTCTTGGAGGAGATGAATAAAGGCCACATCCATTCATATCTGTTCTCAAGCTGTCATGTGTAATGCAATAGAACCACTGCTCCCTTGCCACAGCCAAGCCTCACAGAACTTTCCAAGGTTTAGAACCACTGCTCCCTTGCCACAGCCAAGCCTCACAGAACTTTCCAAGGTTTATCCTGGATACTTCATATGGTCTGGTTCAGTTCACAGACAGCAGGTCTACCCCAGTATACCACATCCTTCAATTCCCTGTATCCTGTGCACGCCCTTTATGCTCCTACATGTTCAGGACTTGATTGCTCAAAGTCTTTTTCACTCATCCTTCCATCTCCAGCTTGGTCCCTCCACTTCTGACACATATCCTCTTTGTCAACCTTCCCTCACTCATCCTCTCCATATGTCCAAACCATTTCCTTGTCTGCATTCTCTACCACACTCTTTTATTACCACTCAACTCTCCTACCCTTTCATTACTTAATCAAACCACTTCACACCTCAAATTGTCCTCAAACATTATACTTCTAACACCTCCAGTCTCCATACAGTGTTATCTGTAGCTCATTCCTGGCTTCCATATATTATTAGGGCTACTATTCCTTCAATCACACCCATTTTTGCTCTCTCAGGTAACATTCTCTTTTCCCACATTCTTCAGTGCTCCCAGGACCTTTGCCCCTCCCCCACCCTATGACTCACTTACCTCCACTTCCATGATTCCATTCTCTGCCATGTCCACTCCCAGATGTATAAAATATTTCACTTCCTCAAAGTTTTTTCCATTCAAACTCGCATCCCAACTAACCTGTCCCTCAATCCTACTAAACCTAATAATCTTGCTTATATTTCCGTTCACTCTAAACTTTCTTCTGTCACAAAGTCTTCCAGACTCAGTCACCAACTTCTGTAATTTCTCACTCAAATCTACCACCAGTGCTGTATCATCAGGAAATAATAACTGACTCACTTCCCAGACCCTCTTATCATCCCTTCTCTAAGACCCTTGCCTTTACCTCCCTTACTATACTATCCATGAACAAATTGAACAACCATGGTGGCATCACACACCTCTACCACCGACCAACCTCCACTTGGAACCATTCGCCCTCCTCCCCTCCCACTTGTGCACAACCCTTCCACTCTTCATAAAAACTTCTAATAGCTTCTAGCAACTTTTCTCCCACACTGTATATTCTTAAGACATTACTCAAAGCATCTCTATCAACCCTGTTATATGCCTTCTCCAGATTCATGAATGCCACATACAAAGTCATTTGTTTTTCTTTGTATTTCTCACACATTCTTTAAAGCAAACACCTGATCCATGCTCCTTTACCATGTCTGAAGCCACACTGCTCCTCCCCAATCTGATGCTCTATAAGTGCCTTCACCCTCTCAGTCAGTGCCCTCCAATACAAATTACCGGGTATACTAAGAAAAAGTATACCTCTCTATTTACAACACTCACCTTTATCCTCCTTGCCTTTATGCAGTGGCACTATGCATGCATTCTGCAAATCCTCAGGCATCTCACCATGATTCATAGATGTATTAAAAATCCTTACCAACCAATCAACAACACAGTTACCCCGTTTCGTAATAGATTCAACAGCAACTCCATCCACTCCAGCTGCCTTACCACATTTAATCTTATGCAAGGCTTTCACCACCTCTTCTTTCTTCACCAATCCACTCTCGATGACTCTCACTTCGTATAGCACCCTGACCAAAATGCCTTACATCTGCCACTCTGTCATCAAACACATTAAACATTCCTACAAAATACTCACTCCATGTCCTCCTCACTTCATCAATACCTGTTATCGCTTCTCCTTTTACCCTCTTCACCGATGTTCCCATTTACTTTCTTGTCTTTCGAACATTATTTGCCTTCTTCCAAAACATCGTATTCTCCCCAAAGTAAACTAATGCATGCTCACCCCAACTCATATTTGCCCTCTTTTTCAACCCCTGCACCTTTCTCTTGACCCCTGCTGCTTTCTCTTATACATTTTCCAGTCATCTGCATTTTTTCTGTAAGTACTACCTAAATGCCTGTCTTTTCTCTTTCACTTTACTTCATCCCACCACTCACTACCCTTTCTAATCTGCCCACCTCCCACCTTTCTCATGCCACATGCATCTTTTCCACATGCCAACTCTGCTTCCCGAAATACATCCCATTCCTCACCCATTCCCCTCTCATTATTTACTCTCACCTTTTGGCATTCAACACTGAATCTCTCCTGGTACTTACTCACGCATGTCTCCTTTCCAAGCTCACTTACTAGATCTAACCACTCTCTTCTCCCCAACATTCTCTCTTCATTTTAAAAACCTCAACAAATCTTCACCTTCACAAGATAGTGATCAGACATCTCTCCAGCTACCCCTCTCAGCACATTAACATACAAAATCTCTTATATCTGCCTATCAATTAACATGTAATCCAGTAGTGCCCTTTGACCATCTCTCCTACTCACATATGTATACTTATGTATATCTCTCTTTTTAAACCAGGTATTCCCAATCACCAGTCTTTTTTAGCACACAAATCCACAAGCTTTTTACCATTTCCATTCAAAACAGTGAATACCCCAGTTATACATTCAGTAGCCACATTACTCACCTTTGCATTTATATTGCCCATCACTAATACTCAGTCTCGTGCACCAAAGCTACTGACACACTCACTCATCTGCTCCCAAAACACTTGCCTCTCATGATCTTTCTTCTCATGACCAGGTTCATAAGCACCATTAATCACCCATCTCTCTCCATCCACTTTCAGTTTTACCTACACTCTATCACACACTCCCACACCTCCTGCTTCAGGAGTAATGCTACTCCTTCCTTAGATCTTGTCCTCTCACCAACCCCTGACTTTACTCCTAAGACTTTTACAAACCATTCTTCTCCTTTACCCTTGAGCTTCAGTTCACTGAGAGCCAGAACATCCAGGTTTCTCTCCTCAAACATACTACCTACCACTCCTTTCTTCTTATCTTGGTTACATCCACACACTTTCAGACACCCCAATCTGAGCCTTCAAGGAGGATGAGCACTCCCAGCTTGACTCCTTCTCTTTCTCCTTTTAGAAATTGAAATACAGGGAGGGAAGCATTTTCAGCCCCCTGCTCCTGCCCCCTTAGTCACCTTCTATGACACGCTGGGAATATGGGGGAAGTTTTCTTTCTCCTCTATCCCCAGGCATTTCAGATAAGGGATACTCTACCTGTATGCAATTTCTGATGATAGCTGACACAAGTCTGAAATGTCACGAGGTGAAACATCATAACTCGAAGCCCCTCTGTACTATAGTCATTTTAAACTTGTTACCCTTAATTCTGTAAATGAAAACCTAGATATTTAGAATCTGGTACCTTGTCAAACCACTCATACTTCTCTAACCTAACATCACTCTAGTAAGACCACCTCTTGAATATGCATCCAGTTGTAGTTCTCAAATTATAAGAAAGGTGAAGAAATGGAACAAGTACAAAAATAGGCAACAAAACTAATTCCATCATGTAGAAACCTGGCATATTAGGGGAGGTTAGAAAGATTAGATTTTTTCTCCTTAAAAAGTTCAGACTTTGCAGTGACATTCAAAAGAATACAGTTACTAGAAGTAGAATATAACTTAAAGATATGTAATGCTGACATTGGAGAAATTTTTTTTTGCAGATAGATATCTTGCTCATTGATTAGTTAGATTTTCCATCAGTTTAGCTGAATTTTGAATTAATGCAGGAAAAAATATACCTCCCCATTTATTCCTTGTTATCATGCTTGACCCTTAGAATGATTGAAGTGTGGCAGAGGGTGTAATTATGCATTACGATTTTATTGTAGGATCTTCCATTTGTTTTCTTTTGAATTCTATGCAGGCTTACTTCACCAGTACTTTTTCTTTTTTTCTTTCATTCTTCTTGTCAGCAGTTGCTATAAGAGGGTGGGGAGGGAGCCTTCTTACTGTTCTCTCCTTATCTAATCCATTTATGACAGCAACTGTTGTTGTTTCTTCCATGGTGATGCTCATCTCTTTTATACAATTACAGTAGAGATTGAACCTCTTTAATCTGACAGCCTTTGGACTTGGCCATTGCCAGACAACAAAAAATGCCAAGAACCCCCTTACATTATGTAAATATATTCCCAACCCCTAGTCTTGCTGGCTCATTCTACATACATATTGATGTGTTACCAAAGGTAGAACAAAGCTTAAAATAGGATAACATTTATTTTATTTATTTATTTATTTTGCTTTGTCGCTGTCTCCCGCGTTTGCAAGGTAGCGCAAGGAAACAGACGAAAGAAATGGCCCAACCCATCCCCATACACATGTATATACATACACATCTACACACGCAAATACACACACCTATACATCTCAATGTACACATATATATACACACACAGACATATACATGTATACACATGTACATAATACATACTGTCTGCCTTTATTTATTCCCATCGCCACCTCGCCACACATGGAATAACATCCCCCTCCCCCCTCGTGTGTGCGAGGTAGCGCTAGGAAAAGACAACAAAGGCCCCATTCGTTCACACTCAGTCTCTAGCTGTCATGTAATAATGCCCGAAATCACAGGTCCCTTTCCACATCCAGGCCCCACAGAACTTTCCATGGTTTACCCCAGATGCTTCACATGCCCTGATTCAATCCACTGACAGCACGTCAACCCCAGTATACCACATCGATCCAATTCAATCTATTCCTTGCCCGCCTTTCACCCTCCAGCATGTTCAGGCCCCGATCACTCAAAATCTTTTTCACTCCATCTTTCCACCTCCAATTTGGTCTCCCACTTCTCCTTGTTCCCTCCACCTCTGACACATATATCCTCTTGGTCAATCTTTCCTCACTCATTCTCTCCTTGTGCCCAAACCATTTCAAAACACCCTCTTCTGCTCTCTCAACCACGCTCTTTTTATTTCCACACATCTCTCTTACCCTTACATTACTTACTCAATCAAACCACCTCACACCACATATTGTCCTCAAACATCACATTTCCAGCACATCCACCCTCCTGTGCACAACTTTATCCATAGCCCACGCCTCACAACCATACAACATTGTTGGAACCACTATTCCTTCAAACATAGCCATTTTTGCTTTCCGAGATTATGTTCTCGACTTCCAAACATTCTTCAAGGCTCCCATTAAATCTTTCGAACAAGGTTTTTATTGGTACATCAATTTGCATCAGAAGTATCCCCAGATAGAGACTCCTTAATATCTTGGGGAAGATTTTTTTGTGGCCTATGATGCCAATACAGGGCAGATTCTTTAGGATGACACTTGTTATGGGACTAGGTTTTCCACTGCCACTAACTGTGCAAATTCATCTACAAGCTTTGTCACAGCTTTGTGACTTGTAATGTAACTAATGACCATAGGTTGGTAGTTGGCTTTGTCACTGTTGTTGTTTTGTTGTCGTCAAGACAGCCAGCCTGCGCTGCATCAGTCCCAGACAGGCAGCCAGCTTATACACTTTCATCCTGTATGTATTGCTATTGGTTGTTTGATAGGAAATTGGAGTTTTTATCAATTCTTTTAATATGATCTTACACTACAAGCTTGCATGTCAGCACGATGCTTTGCTCTGTATATACTATATGCTGAAATTCCATGTCTCCACCTAGATTTGTGTAGCCATCCTTGCTGATATTCACAGTCATAGTCTAGCTTTATTTCTCTATGACAAACTTTGGCCTGCTCGATAAGCATCTTCCCAGAAATGCTTACACATTCATTGCCTCAGAGCTTAAGCCACTTTACAAGTTTTCAAAAACTTTAAACTTTTCTGGCTCTCATTTTCAGCAAAACACTGAATATACAAAATTAACAGGGCTGCTAATTAGCTTGGCTGCAGTGTAAACAGATTTTGGAGCCTTACCGCTGCTGACATTGCCAGCTTGGTGGCAGATCCACAAACTAATAGTGGCAGATTGAAAACATGCCAGACTATGGGAGTTGTCGGATCACAGAGCACTGGATTAGAGAGGTACAACCTGTACTCTTTCAATGAATAGTAGATCACATGAGTTTGCTGTAAGGAATTGTTGCACGTCTCTCTCTCTCTCTCTCTCTCTCTCTCTCTCTCTCTCTCTCTCTCTCTCTCATTGGTAATGACCCATCTGCAGGAAGCTGTGGATATGAAGCAAGTTGAGGCACTGCAGCTAGAGAAAAAACAGAGGACCCATGTCAATGACCAGAGTGATGCTGCAGCATCCTTCATCCATCAAGACCCAAGTGGTTTGTTTTCTCAGGTGCGTTCTGATATTCTGGCTTTCATCACTTGCTAGTTTTTGTTTGTTTACATAGATGTTTATGAAATATCTTTGGGTTAGGCCATGTTTGTCACTTGAAATCTACATTGCACTATTATTATTATTGTTATTAACTGATAATGATAATAATGATAAGGATAATAAGAATAATGATGATCATGATAATCTTTAAATTTCTTTCATACTTGTTCACTATTTTTTGGATTAGAAAGGTGGTGCCGAGAACGGATGAAGAAGTGGCTTCATTCTCTCGCATTCATTCTCTAGTTGTCATGTATGATAGTTATTATTATTTTCTAGTAGTAGTGGTGGTAGTTGTAGCTTTTTTCCATACATGATTGCCATTTCCTGCATTAACAAGGTTACACCAGGAACAGACAAAGAAAGGCCACATCCACTCGCATCCATTCCCTAACTGTCATTTGTAATGCACCAGAACCACAGCTCCCTATCCACAACCAGGCTCCACAGACCTCTCAGTGGTTTACCTTAGAGGCTTCACATACCCTGGTTCAGTCCATTGACAACATGTCGACTCCAGTATACCACGTCATTCCAGTTCACCCTATCCCATGCTTGTCTTTCACCCTCCTGCATGTTAAATCCCAATTCGCTCTATCCCATGCTTGTCTTCCACCCTCCTGCATGTTAAATCCCCGATCGCTCAAAATATTTTTCACTCCATCCTTCCATCTCCAATTTGGTCACACCATTCTCCTTGTTCGTTCCACTTCTGACACAGATATCCTCTTTATCAACCTTTCCTCAACTCTTTCTCTCTATATGTCCAAACTGTTTCGCCACACCCTATTCTGCTTTCTCTACCACACTCTTTTTATTACCAAATATCTCTCTTACCCTTGTATTACTCACTCAATCAGTACTTTAGTGTTTATTTTATTATTATCTCTGGGGATGGTAGAAAGAATGCTGTTAATGTATATCTTACCTGTCATAGAAAGTGACAAAGAGGAATAGCAGCAGGAGATCTGGAAATCCTCCCCTTCTTTATCATTGTTTTTAGAATTAGGAATAAAGGAAGGATCTGAATGAGGTTTTTCTCTGAAGACACATTTATTAAGGCATCAAACAGTTAAGTTGGGAATGTTGAAATGTGCATGGATGTAACCCAGATAAGGAAAAAAATTGGTAAGTGATGGGAGGAACCTGTGTGGTCTGGGTTTAAGTGAAACTGTGTTAAATGGGATGTTCAGGAATAATGTTTTGGTTGATGTGAGGAGAAAAAAAAGAAAAAGGAAGAGTAGCACTTTTGATGAACAAGGAGCAATACTCTGCTTAAAGAGCATAAGGAAATGAGTTCAAGATTCTTGTGGGTTAGAATGAAGATAAAGTATGAAAGATTTACATAAAAAAGACAGACAACAGAAGGCCTGATTACTCCACGACTGGGTTGTCTGGTAAAAAAGAAAATGTAATTCATGTCATTATTTATTAAATTATTTATATATATAAGTATATATACATATATAAGTATATGTATGTAAGTAGGAGAGATGGCCAGAGAGCGTTATTGGATTACGTGTTAATTGATAGGCGCGCGAAAGAGAGACTTTTGGATGTTAATGTGCTGAGAGGTGCAACTGGAGGGATGTCTGGTCATTATCTTGTGGTGGCGAAGGTGAAGATTTGTGGGGGTTTTCAGAAAAGAAAAGAGAATGTTGGGGTGAAGAGAGTGGTGAGAGTAAGTGAGCTTGGGAAGGAGACTTGTGTGAAGAAGTACCAGGAGAGAATGAGCACAGAATGGAAAAAGGTGAGAACAAAGGACATAAGGGGAGTGGGGGAGGAATGGGATGTATTTAGGGAAGCAGTGATGGCTTACGCAAAACATGCTTGTGGCATGAGAAGCGTGGGAGGTGGGCAGATTAGAAAGGGTAGTGAGTGGTGGGATGAAGAAGTAAGATTGTTAGTGAAAGAGAAGAGAGAGGCTTTTGGACGATTTTTGCAGGGAAAAAATGCAAATGAGCGGGAGATGTATAAAAGAAAGAGGCGGGAGGTCAAGAGAAAGGTGCAAGAGGTGAAAAAGAGGGCAAATGAGAGTTGAGGTGAGAGAGTATCAGTAAATTTTAGGGAGAATAAAAAGATGTTTTAGAAGGAGGTAAATAATGTACATAAGGGAATCAATGGGAACTTTAGTGAAGGGGGCTAATGGGGAGATGATAACAAGTAATGGTGATGTGAGGAGATGGAGTGAGTATTTTGAAGGTTTGTTGAATGTGTTTAATGATATAGTGGCAGATATAGGGTGTCTTGGTAGAGGTGGTGTGCAAAGTGACAGGGTTAGGGAGAATGATTTAGTAAACAGAGGAGAGGTATTAAAAGCTTTGCGGAAGATGAAAGCTGGCAAGACAGCGGGTTTGGATGGTATTGCAGTGGAATTTATTAAAAAGGGGGTGACTGTATTGTTGACTGGTTGGTAAGGTTATTTAATGTATATATGACTCATGGTGAGGTGCCTGTGGATTGGCAGAATGCATGCTAATGCCATTGTACAAAGGCAAAGGGGATAAAAGTGAGTGCTCAAATTACAGAGGTATAAGTTTGTTGAGTATTCCTGGGAAATTATATCGGAGGGTATTGATTAAGAGGGTGAAGGCATGTACAGAGCATCAGATTGGGGAAGAGCAGTGTGGTTTCAGAAGCGGTAGAGGATGTGTGGATCAGGTGTTTGCTTTGAAGAATGTATGTGAGAAATAACTTAGAAAAGCAAATGGATTTGTATGTAGCATTTATGGATCTGGAGAAGGCATATGATAGAGTTGATAGAGATGCTCTGTGGAAGGTATTAAGAATATGGTGTGGGAGGCAAGTTGTTAGAAGCATTGAAAAATTTTTATCGAAGATGTAAGTCATGTGTAAGTGTAGGAAGAGAGGGAAGTGATTGGTTCTCTGTGAATGTAGGTTTGCAGGATGTGTGATGTGTGATGTCTCCATGGTTGTTTAATTTGTTTATGGATGGGGTTGTTAGGGAGGTGAATGCAAGAGTTTGGAAAGAGGGGCAAGTAGGCAGTCTGTTGTGGATGAGAGAGCTTGGGAAGTGAGTCAGTTGTTGTTCGTTGATGATACAGCGCTGGTGGCTGATTTGTGTGAGAAACTGCAGAAGCTGGTGACTGAGTTTGGTAAAGTGTGTGAAAGAAGAAAGCTGAGAGTAAATTTGAATAAGAGCAAGGTTATTAGGTACAGTAGGGTTGAGGGACAAGTCAATTGGGAGGTAAGTTTGAATGGAGAAAAACTGGAGGAAGTGAAGTGTTTTAGATATCTGGGAGTGGATTTGGCAGTGGATGGAACCATGGAAGCGGAAGTGAATCATAGGGTGGGGGAGGGGGTGAAAGTTCTGGGAGCGTTGAAGAATGTGTGGAAGTCAAGAACATTATCTCGGAAAGCAAAAATGGGGATGTTTGAAGGAATAGTGGTTCTAACAATGTTATATGGTTGCGAGCTGTGGGCTATAGATAAAGTTGTGCGAAGGAGGGTGGATGTGCTGGAAATGAGATATTTGAGGACAATATGTGGTGTGAGGTGGTTTGATCGAGTAAGCAATAATAGGGTAAGAGAGATGTGTGGTAATAAAAAGAGTGTGGTTGAAAGAGCAGAAGAGAGTGTTTTGAAATGGTTTGGGCACATAGAGAGAATGAGTGAGGAAAGATTGACCAAGAGGATATATGTGTCAGAGGTGGAAGGAACAAGGAGAAGTGGGAGACCAAATTGGAGGTGGAAAGATGGAGTGAAAAAGATTTTGAGTGATTGGGGCCTGAACATGCAGGAGGGTGAAAGGCATGCAAGGAATAGAGTGAATTGGAACGATGTGGTATACTGGGGTCGACGTGCTGTCAATGGATTGAACCAGGGCATGTGAAGCATCTGGAGTAAACCATGGAAAGTTCTATGGGGCCTGGATGTGGAAAGGGAGCTGTGGTTTCGGTGCATTATTACATGACAGCTAGAGACTGAGTGTGAACAAATGTGGCCTCTGTTGTCTTTTCCTAGCGCAACCTCGCACACATAAGGGGGAGGGGGGTTTTTATTGCATGTGTGGCGGGGTTGCGATGGGAAAGAATAAAGGCAGCCAGTATGAATTATGTACTTTTTTTTTTTTCTGCTGTCTACCGCGTTTGCGAGGTACCGCAAGGAAACAGACGAAAGAAATGGCCCAACCCACCCCCATACACATGTATATACATACGTCCACACACGCAAATATACATACCTACACAGCTTTCCGTGGTTTACCCCAGACGCTTCACATGCCCTGATTCAATCCACTGACAGCACGTCAACCCCGGTATACCACATCGATCCAATTCACTCTATTCCTTGCCCTCCTTTCACCCTCCTGCATGTTCAGGCCCCGATCACACAAAATCTTTTTCACTCCATCTTTCCACCTCCAATTTGGTCTCCCACTTCTCCTCGTTCCCTCCACCTCCAACACATATATCCTCTTGGTCAATCTTTCCTCACTCATTCTCTCCATGTGCCCAAACCATTTCAAAACACCCTCTTCTGCTCTCTCAACCACGCTCTTTTTATTTCCACACATCTCTCTTACCCTCACGTTACTTACTCGATCAAACCACCTCACACCACACATTGTCCTCAAACATCTCATTTCCAGCACATCCATCCTCCTGCGCACAACTCTATCCATAGCCCATGCCTCGCAACCATACATCATTGTTGGAACCACTATTCCTTCAAACATACCCATTTTTGCTTTCCGAGATAATGTTCTCGACTTCCACACATTCTTCAAGGCTCCCAGGATTTTCGCCCCCTCCCCCACCCTATGATCCACTTCCGCTTCCATGGTTCCATCCGCTGCCAGATCCACCCCCAGATATCTAAAACACTTTACTTCCTCCAGTTTTTCTCCATTCAAACTTACCTCCCAATTGACTTGACCCTCAACCCTACTGTACCTAATTACCTTGCTCTTATTCACATTTACTCTTAACTTTCTTCTTTCACACACTTTACCAAACTCAGTCACCAGCTTCTGCAGTTTCTCACATGAATCAGCCACCAGCGCTATATCATCAGCGAACAACAACTGACTCACTTCCCAAGCTCTTTCATCCACAACAGACTTCATTTTTGCCCCTCTTTCCAAAACTCTTGCATTCACTTCCCTAACAACCCTATCCATAAACAAATTAAACAACCATGGAGACATCACACACCCCTGCCGCAAACCTACATTCACTGAGAGCCAATCACTTTCCTCTCCTCCTACACGTACACATGCCTTACATCCTTGATAAAAACTTTTCACTGCTTCTAACAACTTGCCTCCCACACCATATATTCTTAATACCTTCCACAGAGCATCTCTGTCAACTCTATCATATGCCTTCTCCATATATATATATATATATATATTTATATATATATATATATATATATATATATATATATTTTTTTTTTTTTTTTTTTTTTTTTTTTTTTTTTTTTTTTTTTTTTTTGTCGCTGTCTCCCGCGTTTGCGAGGTAGCGCAAGGAAACAGACGAAAGAAACGGCCCAACCCCCCCCATACACATGTACATACACACGTCCACACACGGAAATATACATACCTACACAGCTTTCCATGGTTTACCCTGGACGCTTCACATGCCTTGATTCAATCCACTGACAGCACGTCAACCCCTGTATACCACATCGCTCCAATTCACTCTATTCCTTGCCCTCCTTTCACCCTCCTGCATGTTCAGGCCCCGATCACACAAAATCCTTTTCACTCCATCTTTCCACCTCCAATTTGGTCTCCCTCTTCTCCTCGTTCCCTCCACCTCCGACACATATATCCTCTTGGTCAATCTTTCCTCACTCATTCTCTCCATGTGCCCAAACCGTTTCAAAACACCCTCTTCTGCTCTCTCAACCACGCTCTTTTTATTTCCACACATCTCTCTTACCCTTACGTTACTTACTCGATCAAACCACCTCACACCACACATTGTCCTCAAACATCTCATTTCCAGCACATCCATCCTCCTGCGCACAACTCTATCCATAGCCCACGCCTCGCAACCATACAACATTGTTGGAACTACTATTCCTTCAAACATACCCATTTTTGCTTTCCGGGATAATGTTCTCGACTTCCACACATTTTTCAAGCCTCCCAAAATTTTCGCCCCCTCCCCCACCCTATGATCCACTTCCGCTTCCATGGTTCCATCCGCTGACAGATCCACTCCCAGATATCTAAAACACTTCACTTCCTCCAGTTTTTCACCATTCAAACTCACCTCCCAATTGACTTGACCCTCAACCCTACTGTACCTAATAACCTTGCTCTTATTCATATTTACTCTTAACTTTCTTCTTCCACACACTTTACCAAACTCCGTCACCAGCTTCTGCAGTTTCTCACATGAATCCGCCACCAGCGCTGTATCATCAGCGAACAACAACTGACTCACTTCCCAAGCTCTCTCATCCCCAACAGACTTCATACTTGCCCCTCTTTCCAAGACTCTTGCATTTACCTCCCTAACAACCCCATCCATAAACAAATTAAACAACCATGGAGACATCACACACCCCTGCCGCAAACCTACATTCACTGAGAACCAATCACTTTCCTCTCTTCCTACACGTACACATGCCTTACATCCTCGATAAAAACTTTTCACTGCTTCTAACAACTTGCCTCCCACACCATATATTCTTAATACCTTCCACAGAGCATCTCTATCAACTCTATCATATGCCTTCTCCAGATCCATAAATGCTACATACAAATCCATTTGCTTTTCTAAGTATTTCTCACATACATTCTTCAAAGCAAACACCTGATCCACACATCCTCTACCACTTCTGAAACCACACTGCTCTTCCCCAATCTGATGCTCTGTACATGCCTTCACCCTCTCAATCAATACCCTCCCATATAATTTACCAGGAATACTCAACAAACTTATACCTCTGTAATTTGAGCACTCACTCTTATCCCCTTTGCCTTTGTACAATGGCACTATGCACGCATTCCGCCAATCCTCAGGCACCTCACCATGAGTCATACATACATTAAATAACCTTACCAACCAGTCAACAATACAGTCACCCCCTTTTTTAATAAATTCCACTGCAGTACCATCCAAACCTGCTGCCTTGCCGGCTTTCATCTTCCGCAAAGCTTTTACTACCTCTTCTCTGTTTACCAAATCATTTTCCCTAACCCTCTCACTTTGCACACCACCTCGACCCAAACACCCTATATCTGCCACTCTGTCATCAGACACATTCAACAAACCTTCAAAATACTCATTCCATCTCCTTCTCACATCACCACTACAAAACAGAGAACAACATCAAGGAGACAGTTATCCTAAAGATGCTAAAAAGAATCCTACAGCAGACAGAAAATCTGAAGATAGTGAAGTGGAATCTCCTGTAGATTCCTTGTTTTCAGATATTGATAAAGGCATCCAAGTAGAAGTTGAAAAAGTTAAGAGAAGAAGATCCACCATATGTCGTGGTTATATGTCCAGCCACAGCATTGGAGGGAGGCGGTCTCTCTCTGCTACTTTTAGTTTACTAAGTCTTGAAGACCAAATTAGTAAAATTGATGAGAGACTACCCTGGGCTTCAAAAGTGAGCAAACTTGTTGACATTAGCATCAGAGAGGCGCTGCGAAGGCTTGAGATACATCTTCCTGGAAACGAGTGTGTTGCAGATTTGAGGATGGACTTGCTGACAAAATTTGAAAACTTAGCTCGACAAATAGCATTTAAGATTGTTGATTATCCCAAGGTTTTGGAGGCTGCATTACCAAACACATCGTCATATGCAGAGGAGGTTAAAGAAAGCACCAATAGAATAAGAGCTTATAAGAAGATGACGAAAGAGTTGGAACAAGAATACAGGAACTGGAAAGTCCTAATGAAGGAAAGGAAGCTGGCCTGTCAGACTGCTGAGAGAAAATACAGTGAAGCCAAATCAGGAGAAAAAAAAATTGAAGACAATCAAACCAATCAGCTAACTTCTGTGCAGAGGAATATTTTGTCCAGTCATCCAAATTATCATCATTATATACAGGAAATACAGATGGTGTGTGAAAAAGCAGTTTTGATGTTCCAAGAAGTGAGGCTTGCAACAAATGCAGTGTCATGTTTAATCACATCATCTACACTTCTAGCAGAGAGTTGCTATGCTTCTCTTGAGGAGTTGAGCTTTGGATACTTGAAAAAACATCCTATTAAAACAAGTCTGACATCATTACTACAGAAAAGTCATACTGGCACTACAAAAGTTTGTGAACCTTGATAATTGATTTGTGCCCTTTGAGATGTGTTAATGTGTTGACCAGCAGTTAATGTCACTGGCAAACCAGACTTCATGAGCCATATTTCACAATGCAGACTTCATCATATAAGATGACTTGACGTGATTATGGGAATTTGGTGTATAGAAATGACTTCTTCATAGCATTATTTACCTATCTGGCATACTGTCTCAGTCTCTCTCTAGGATATGTGATTACAATAAACTATTTCTGTTCTTAATCATCTTGGTGTTATATCTGTGCATAGGGTTCTTTATTTTTTGTAAAGCTTTAATTTTTTTGCTTATGAACTTGATTTGGTTGTTCTGTTAACGTTGCATTTAAGGCCTTAAAATTTTCATAGTTTGTTATTTTCCATAGCTTGATTTTTTGCAAAATTTTCCACCTTTATGTCCACCCAAACACTACTGGATTTTAGAAGTTTACTTACTGTTATATTTAGCATATTGCTGCTAGTTTAAGGTTGCATTGATACATCAGCAATGTCATGAGATTAAGATTTTGTCTTAAGAGTTTATGTTTAGCATGTTTCCATGTACAGAGATGGGAAATTCATAAGAATCATGTGTATCATATACTAGGTTTAAGTGTGACAACTGTAAATAAAATTATTTTTTTGTACTTGGAGTATATACATTAGACATGTGAGCTGAGAGATTGCTTTCCTCTGTGTTGACAATATTCACAATGGTTACAAGTAGGTGAGTGAAACCAAGAAAAATAAAGAAAAGATTATATCGACCAACATAAAACCAATCATAACATGACAACCAGTGACCAATTGCTTGCTTACCATGCTCATGCCATTCCAGCATGGGTATGATATGGGATATAAATTTTTCATACATGTTGTTAATCAAGACCTATCTATGATTTATAAAAAGTACTTTCTCTGTAAAAGTTTTGTCAGAAATATATTTCAGAGGTATGGTTTTTCACAGAGTAGGCACCTTCAGCATTTGGAGACAATTGTGCTTGATTTATGCTATGTATAGGGAGTGATGTGGTATACCAGGGTCGATGTGCTGTCAGTGGATTGAACCAGGGCATGTGAAGCGTCTGGGGTAAACCATGGAAAGTTTTGTGGGGCCTGTATGTGGAAAGGGAGCTGTGGTTTTGGTGCATTATACATGACAGCTAGAGACTGAGTGTGAACGAATGTGGCCTTTGTTGTCTTTTCCTATTGCTACTTCACATGCATGTGGGGGAAGGGAGTGTCATTTCATGTGTGGCAGGGTGGCAACGGGAATGAATAAAGCCAGCAAGTATGAATTATGTACATGTGCATATATATATATATATTATATATATATATATTATATAAAGTATAAAAAAAAAAAAAAAAAAAAAAAAAAAAAAAAAAAAAAAACTTTGTCGCTGTCTCCCGCGTTTGTGAGGTAGCGCAAGGAAACAGACGAAAGAAATGGCCCAACCCCTCCCCCCTATACACAAGTATATACATGCGTCCACACACGCAAATATACATACCTACACAGCTTTCCATGGTTCACCCCAGACGCCTCACATGCCTTGATTCAATCCACTGACAGCACGTCAACCCCGGTATACCACATCGCTCCAATTCACTCTATTCCTTGCCCTCCTTTCACCCTCCTGCATGTTCAGGCCCCGATCACACAAAATCTTTTTCACTCCATCTTTCCACCTCCAATTTGGTCTCCCTCTTCTCCTCGTTCCCTCCACCTCCGACACATATATCCTCTTGGTCAATCTTTCCTCACTCATCCTCTCCATGTGCCCAAATCACTTCAAAACACCCTCTTCTGCTCTCTCAACCACGCTCTTTTTATTTCCACACATCTCTCTTACCCTCACGTTACTCACTCGATCAAACCACCTCACACCACACATTGTCCTCAAACATCTCATTTCCAGCACATCCATCCTCCTGCGCACAACTCTATCCATAGCCCACGCCTCGCAACCATACAACATTGTTGGAACCACTATTCCTTCAAACATACCCATTTTTGCTTTCCGAGATAATGTTCTGGACTTCCACACATTCTTCAAGGCCCCCAGAATTTTCGCCCCCTCCCCCACCCTATGATCCACTTCCGCTTCCATGGTTCCATCCGCTGCCAGATCCACTCCCAGATATCTAAAACACTTCACTTCCTCCAGTTTTTCTCCATTCAAACTTACCTCCCAATTGACTTGACCCTCAACCCTACTGTACCTAATAACCTTGCTCTTATTCACATTTACTCTTAACTTTCTTCTTCCACACACTTTACCAAACTCAGTCACCAGCTTCTGCAGTTTCTCACATGAATCAGCCACCAGCGCTGTATCATCAGTGAACAACAGCTGACTCACTTCCCAAGCTCTCTCATCCCCAACAGACTTCATACTTGCCCCTCTTTCCAAAACTCTTGCATTTACCTCCCTAACAACCCCATCCATAAACAAATTAAACAACCATGGAGACATCACACACCCCTGCCGCAAACCTACATTCACTGAGAACCAGTCACTTTCCTCTCTTCCTACACGTACACATGCCCTACATCCTCGATAAAAACCTTTCACTGCTTCCAACAACTCTCCTCCCACACCATATATTCTTAATACCTTCCACAGAGCATCTCTATCAACTCTATCATATGCCTTCTCCAGATCCATAAATGCTACATACAAATCCATTTGCTTTTCTAAGTATTTCTCACATACATTCTTCAAAGCAAACACCTGATCCACACATCCTCTACCACTTCTGAAACCACACTGCTCTTCCCCAATCTGATGCTCTGTACATGCCTTCACCCTCTCAATCAATACCCTCCCATATAATTTACCAGGAATACTCAACAAACTTATACCTCTGTAATTTGAGCACTCACTCTTATCCCCTTTGCCTTTGTACAATGGTACTATGCACGCATTCCGCCAATCCCTGGGGATAGGGGATTAAGAGTACTTCCCACGTATTCCCTGCGTGTCGTAGAAGGCGACTAAAAGGGGAGGGAGCGGGGGGCTGGAAATCCTCCCCTCTCGTTTTTTTTTTTAATTTTCCAAAAGAAGGAACAGAGAATTGGGCCAGATGAGGGTATTCCCTCAAAGGCCCAGTCCTCTGTTCTTAACGCTACCTCGCTAATGCGGGAAATGGCGAATAGTTTGAAAGAAAGAAAGAAAATATATATATATATATATATATATATATATATATATTTTTTTTTTTTTTTTTTTTTTTTTTTATACTTTGTTGCTGTCTCCCGCGTTTGCGAGGTAGCGCAATGAAACAGACGAAAGAAATGGCCCAACCCCCCCCATACACATGTACATACACACGTCCACACACACAAATATACATACCTACACAGCTTTCCATGGTTTACCCCGGACGCTTCACATGCCTTGATTCAATCCACTGGCAGCACGTCAACCCCTGTATACCACATCGCTCCAATTCACTCTATTCCTTGCCCTCCTTTCACCCTCCTGCATGTTCAGGCCCCGATCACACAAAATCTTTTTCACTCCATCTTTCCACCTCCAATTTGGTCTCCCTCTTCTCCTCGTTCCCTCCACCTCCGACACATATATCCTCTTGGTCAATCTTTCCTCACTCATTCTCTCCATGTGCCCAAACCACTTCAAAACACCCTCTTCTGCTCTCTCAACCACGCTCTTTTTATTTCCACACATCTCTCTTACCCTTACGTTACTCACTCGATCAAACCACCTCACACCACACATTGTCCTCAAACATCTCATTTCCAGCACATCCATCCTCCTGCGCACAACTCTATCCATAGCCCACGCCTCGCAACCATACAACATTGTTGGAACCACTATTCCTTCAAACATACCCATTTTTGCTTTCCGAGATAATGTTCTCGACTTCCACACATTCTTCAAGGCCCCCAGGATTTTCGCCCCCCCCCCCAACCCTATGATCCACTTCCGCTTCCATGGTTCCATCCGCTGCCAGATCCACTCCCAGATATCTAAAACACTTCACTTCCTCCAGTTTTTCTCCATTCAAACTCACCTCCCAATTGACTTGACCCTCAACCCTACTGTACCTAATAACCTTGCTCTTATTCACATTTACTCTTAACTTTCTTCTTCCACACACTTTTCCAAACTCAGTCACCAGCTTCTGCAGTTTCTCACATGAATCAGCCACCAGCGCTGTATCATCAGCGAACAACAACTGACTCACTTCCCAAGCTCTCTCATCCCCAACAGACTTCATACTTGCCCCTCTTTCCAAAACTCTTGCATTTACCTCCCTAACAACCCCATCCATAAACAAATTAAACAACCATGGAGACATCACACACCCCTGCCGCAAACCTACATTCACCGAGAACCAATCACTTTCCTCTCTTCCTACACATACACATGCCTTACATCCTCGATAAAAACTTTTCACTGCTTCTAACAACTTTCCTCCCACACCATATATTCTTAATACCTTCCACAGAGCATCTCTATCAACTCTATCATATGCCTTCTCCAGATCCATAAATGCTACATACAAATCCATTTGCTTTTCTAAGTATTTCTCACATACATTCTTCAAAGCAAACACCTGATCCACACATCCTCTACCACTTCTGAAACCACACTGCTCTTCCCCAATCTGATGCTCTGTACATGCCTTCACCCTCTCAATCAATACCCTCCCATATAATTTACCAGGAATACTCAACAAACTTATACCTCTGTAATTTGAGCACTCACTCTTATCCCCTTTGCCTTTGTACAATGGTACTATGCACGCATTCCGCCAATCCTCAGGCACCTCACCATGAGTCATACATAAATTAAATAACCTTATCAACCAGTCAACAATACAGTCACCCCCTTTTTTAATAAATTCCACTGCAATACCATCCAAACCTGCTGCCTTGCCGGCTTTCATCTTCCGCAAAGCTTTCACTACCTCTTCTCTGTTTACCAAATCATTTTCCCTAACCCTCTCACTTTGCACACCACCTCGACCAAAACACC
Organism: Panulirus ornatus; assembly: GCF_036320965.1. Classification (NCBI taxonomy): domain Eukaryota; kingdom Metazoa; phylum Arthropoda; class Malacostraca; order Decapoda; family Palinuridae; genus Panulirus; species Panulirus ornatus. Next base: position 33,058,567 of record NC_092240.1, read on the forward strand.
CTATATCTGCCACTCTATCATCAAACACATTCAACAAACCTTCAAAATACTCACTCCATCTCCTTCTCACATCACCACTACTTGTTATCACCTCCCCATTTGCGCCCTTCACTGAAGTTCCCATTTGCTCCCTTGTCTTACGCACTTTATTTACCTCCTTCCAGAACATCTTTTTATTCTCCCTAAAATTTAATGATACTCTCTCACCCCAACTCTCATTTGACCTTTTTTTCACCTCTTGCACCTTTCTCTTGACCTCCTGTCTCTTTCTTTTATACATCTCCCACTCAATTGCATTTTTTCCCTGCAAAAATCGTCCAAATGCCTCTCTCTTCTCTTTCACTAATGCTCTTACTTCTTCATCCCACCACTCACTATCCTTTCTAATCAACCCACCTCCCACTCTTCTCATGCCACAAGCATCTTTTGCGCAATCCATCACTGATTCCCTAAATACATCCCATTCCTCCCCCACTCCCCTTACTTCCATTGTTCTCACCTTTTTTTTTTCTTTTTTTTATACTTTGTCGCTGTCTCCCGCGTTTGCGAGGTAGCGCAAGGAAACACGAAAAAAATGGCCCAACCCACCCCCATACACATGTATATACATACGTCCACACACGTAAATATACATACCTACACAGCTTTCCATGGTTTACCCCAGACGCTTCACATGCCTTGATTCAATCCACTGACAGCACGTCAACCCCGGTATACCACATCGCTCCAATTCACTCTATTCCTTGCCCTCCTTTCACCCTCCTGCATGTTCAGGCCCCAATCACACAAAATCTTTTTCACTCCATCTTTCCACCTCCAATTTGGTCTCCCTCTTCTCCTTGCTCCCTCCACCTCCGACACATATATCCTCTTGGTCAATCTTTCCTCACTCATCCTCTCCATGTGCCCAAACCACTTCAAAACACCCTCTTCTGCTCTCTCAACCACGCTCTTTTTATTTCCACACATCTCTCTTACCCTTACGTTACTTACTCGATCAAACCACCTCACACCACACATTGTCCTCAAACATCTCATTTCCAGCACATCCATCCTGCTGCGCACAACTCAATCCATAACCCACGCCTTGCAACCATACAACATTGTTGGAACCACTATTCCTTCAAACATACCCATTTATATTTTTTATTTTTATATATTTTTTTTTTTTTTCAAACTATTCGCCATTTCCCTCATCAGCAAGGTAGCGTTAAGAACAGAGGACTGGGCCTCTGAGGGAACATCCTCACCTGGCCCCCTTCTCTGTTCCTTTTTTTGGAAAATTAAAAAAAAAAAAACAAGAGGGGAGGATTTCCAGCCCCCCGCTCCCTCCCCTTTTAGTCGCCTTCTACGACACGCAGAGAATACGTGGGAAGTATTTTTTCTCCCCTATCCCCAGGGATTATATATATATATATATAAAGGGAAACAGAAGAAGGAGTCACGCAGGGAGTGCTCATCCTCCTCGAAGGCTCAGACTGGGGTGTCTAAATGTGTGTGGATTTAACCAAGATGTGAAAAAAAGGAGAGATAGGCAGTATGTTTGAGGAAAGGAACCTGGATGTTTTGGCTCTGAGTGAAACGAAGCTCAAAGGTAAAGGGGAAGAGTGGTTTGGGAAGGTCTTGGGAGTAAAGTCAGGGGTTAGTGAGAGGACAAGAGCAAGGGAAGGAGTAGCAGTACTCCTGAAACATGAGTTGTGGGAGTATGTGATAGAATGTAAGAAAGTAAATTCTCGATTAATATGGGTAAAACTGAAAGTTGATGGAGAGAGATGGGTGATTATTGGTGCATATGCACCTGGGCATGAGAAGAAAGATCATGAGAGGCAAGTGTTTTGGGAGCAGCTGAGTGAGTGTGTTAGTGGTTTTGATGCACGAGACCGGGTTATAGTGATGGGTGATTTGAATGCAAAGGTGAGTAATGTGGCAGTTGAGGGAATAATTGGTATACATGGGGTGTTCAGTGTTGTAAATGGAAATGGTGAAGAGCTTGTAGATTTATGTGCTGAAAAAGGACTGGTGATTGGGAATACTTGGTTTAAAAAGCGAGATATACATAAGTATATCCCTGGGGATAGGGGAGAAAGAATACTTCCCACGTATTCCCTGCGTGTCGTAGAAGGCGACTAAAAGGGAAGGGAGCAGGGGGCTGGAAATCCTCCCCTCTCGTTTTTTTTTTTTTTTTTTTTTTTTTTTTTTTTTTTTTTCCAAAAGAAGGAACAGAGAAGGGGGCCAGGTGAGAATATTCCCTCAAAGACCCAGTCCTCTGTTCTTAACGCTACCTCGCTATCGCGGGAAATGGCGAATAGTATGAAAAAGAAACAAAAAAAAAACATAAGTATACGTATGTAAGTAGGAGAGATGGCCAGAGAGCGTTATTGGATTACGTGTTAATTGACAGGTGCACGAAAGAGAGACTTTTGGATGTTAATGTGCTGAGAGGTGCAACCGGAGGGATGTCTGATCATTATCTTGTGGAGGCTAAGGTGAAGATTTGTATGGGTTTTCAGAAAAGAAGGGTGAATGTTGGGGTGAAGAGGGTGGTGAGAGTAAGTGAGCTTGGGAAGGAGACTTGTGTGAGGAAGTACCAGGAGAGACTGAGTACAGAATGGAAAAAAGTGAGAACAATGGAAGTAAGGGGAGTGGGGGAGGAATGGGATGTATTTAGGGAATCAGTGATTGATTGCGCAAAAGATGCTTGTGGCATGAGAAGAGTGGGAGGTGGGTTGATTAGAAAGGGTAGTGAGTGGTGGGATGAAGAAGTAAGATTATTAGTGAAAGAGAAGAGAGAGGCATTTGGACGATTTTTGCAGGGAAAAAATGCAATTGAGTGGGAGATGTATAAAAGAAAGAGACAGGAGGTCAAGAGAAAGGTGCAAGAGGTGAAAAAGAGGGAAATGAGAGTTGGGATGAGAGAGTATCATTAAATTTTAGGGAGAATTAAAAGATGTTGTGGAAGGAGGTAAATAAAGTGCGTAAGACAAGGGAGCAAATGAGAATTTCAGTGAAGGGCGCAAATGGGGAGGTGATAACAAGTAGTGGTGATGTGAGAAGGAGATGGAGTGAGTATTTTGAAGGTTTGTTGAATGTGTTTGATGATAGAGTGGCAGATATAGGGTGTTTTGGTCGAGGTGGTGTGCAAAGTGAGAGGGTTAGGGAAAATTATTTGT